>NC_142771.1:35467500-35612500 GCF_988280905.1 Pimephales promelas | reverse complement strand
TTTCTCCATATAATGGACTTCAATGGGAACCAAATGGTTCAAGGTCCAAATGAGAGTTTCAGTGCAGCTTCAAAGGGCTTTAAACGATTCCAGACGATGTATAAGCGAATTCGCTTATCAAGCGAAACGATCACTCATTAAAAAAAAACAAAAAAAACAACAAAGTTTAAGTTTTATAAGCACGAACGCTTGCCTTACGCTATTCTGTGATGCGCGTTCGTGACTCTCCTGTTCGAACTCGTTCATCAAAATGAACAAATCTTTTCCCGAGTCAACTCGTTCATTTTGTTTGTTAAATTAACCAAATGACACGAAAAAAGATTTGTTCACTTTGATGAACGTGTTCAAACAGGAGAGTCACGAATGCGCACCACAGAACAGAGCAAGGCGAGCATTTGAGCTTATAAAACTGAAACTTTGTTATTTATTTATTAATTGAGTGATCGTTACGCTTGATAAGACTCTTATTCATCGTCTGGTGTCGTTTAAAGCCCTTTGAACAGTTTGCACTGAAACTGTCATTTGGACCTTGATCCGTTTGGTTCCCATTGAAGTCCATTATATGGAGAAAAATGCTGGAATGTTTTCATCAAAAACCTTCATTTCTTTTCGACTGAAGAAAGAAAGACATGGACATCTTGGATGACATGGGGGGGAGTAAATTATCAGCAAAAGTTTCATCCGTCCCACAGATAAACTTCAATTTGCACCAGCGAAAGTGTAAAAATTTGCCACGCTATTAGATTTATTCCTTTAAAAAATGAGCTTTATTTCATAATCAGATTCAAAACTCTTTCTCACCAATAACATTTACCATTCCCCAATGCTAGGATAATCACCGAATCAGCCACATTTTTGTCCATTTGAGGCAACTAGCACAATAACGGCGCGGGACTGGCGTGGATCGCCGCGGCTCCTCCTGCTGAGATAATGCACGTCCTTATATGGCCAGTGGCTGGGAATAAATAAATTGCGATTGTGTCAGGGTGACAGCAGCTGCACGCTGGATCCAAAGACAAGCGCTGAAGGGAAGGGGAGGGGAAGAGAGGAAGAGGACGATGGGGGAATCTATAGTAGACAGTGTCCGGTTACAGGACAACTTCCAATCTTAGACACCTGACGGCAGCCTGGGCCCACGAAAAGGCCCACGTCGGGCCTGAGAGGAGACCCAAGGACGGAACAAGGGTAAAACGGCTGCCAGAGCACCTCGGAAAACACATCCAGAGCTAGAGCCGGGGTTAACAGACAAGACCTTCTGGGATGGAGCGGTTAGAGGATAAGTCAATAAAACCAAAGTTGTGAAACAAGCGCCTCAGACTTCAGACATCATATGAATATGAGCGGAGTTGGAATACAGCAAGTGTTTAAGACTCTACGCTTGTCCGACTCGACGTCAAAGTACCGCAAGAGCGATTCGGAAGTCTTCTAGCTCTTTCCATCAGCTGGTGCCATGCCTCACAACAGCTGACACACAATGCATGAGCTCATACGAGAATAAACCCCATGCTTGTGTCCTACTCTATGAACTTAAACTGGAATCACACAATTTGTTCAGCAAATCATACACGCCGAGTCTTAAAATAACTCATCCTTGCCCAGAGTTATTATTGAACGCTACAGGTTTAAATAGCTCAGCATTGGGTGACATGCTCCATAGTTTCATCATTAGCAACTGGTTAACCATTTAGAAATGACACGAATGCAATACTTTCAATCACTGACACTGTTTTTCTGAGCGTAAATGTTCCAAGTGAACTTAATCTCGGGTCCATATTATTGAGCTACTGCAAACAGTTTAATGTTCTTACCTGCTGTGGCCAGTGCCAGCAGGGGCACAAAGACGCAGAGCGAGACTAAGACCTTCATGTTGGCTGCCAGGAGACCTCTGGTCGCTGGTCTGGCTATATATACCAGGCTGAGAAGGTCAGAGGGCGCCAACGAGAGGGTGGTCTCACAGACGGGACTATATGGAGGGGGCCGGGACCAGAGGTGTCGGGAACAAGGCGCACCAGAGCAGCTGACTGTCTCTTTTAGCAGAGCTGTGACGTCAAAACCTGCGCTCGGGTACATCAGCTGGTGTTGATTTTGGCAACTGGAAAGGAATGATGTACAAGAAGTATAACAAGACAACACTATTTGTGCCACGGCATTCCACGTTTCTAAAGAAGTCTTGAATCACAATTAAACTTTTGTCCTGTTTAACCAACTTCCACTAACCCGATCACAGGCTCGCTGTAAGTCACTGGCTGGCTAGAATTGCAGGAGTTGACAGTCGGGAATAAGGTGTAAAAGTCGGCGTCATCGTTTCCTCGGAGAGCGGAGATTAACGCCTTATCATTACACCGCAGACACCGACTCGAGCACTTCACAGGCACATGAGCTCTCTCTTCTTTAATCCTGTGAATACACTGCAAAATGTACACGCAGCATTCATTTGTAAAAGACAAAAGTGAAGCAAACAGGTGGTTGTTTCTGTTGCAGAGTCTGGGATTAAGAACAATTATGCAAATATGTTGTAAATGAGCAATTTAATAATATGACCGTTAAAACATGACTCCTATGTCCTATGCTTCTCCAGACATGCTCATTGTGAACTTAGACCAGAAACATGGTGAAAGAAGTTACTAAGTAAAAGTAAAAAGTATTTTAGGACTCCAAAACAAACTATGTTTTAGCTTACCTCAAGGGCAATCAAGATGTAGGTGTCTTTGTTTCCGCAGTAGTTTCAATTTTGATATTTTTTAGGTCAAACCGTTCTTGTCTGTCAGTCATATAATGGAGGTCTATGGTCACCACCTTAAAGAGCAGGCACAGAGAAGTCCAAATTAAACATGATTTAATGACTCGTACATGTAAGTACACACATTGATGGCCTAAGACACGAAACGAGCGGTTTGTGTGAGAAAACGAACGGTATTTATATAGTTTTTACGTCTTGTAACCACAGTCACGTCCAAGTGATCTGAGGGCGTGGGCGCTTCGGTCTGCGCAAGTGCCGGAAGTGATCTCGCACGCGTGTACGTCACTCATTGTTTCCACAGAGATTTCAGAAGTGTTGCCCTTCACTGAGAAGAACTAAACATATTTAGATAAACAGGAAATCACAATGGAAGACGATTTCAATATATCAACAGACAAAGTTGATTTTTTTCTTCGGCGCTTTCCAACGCTTGCGCAGACCGAAGCACCCGCGCCCTGAGATCACTTGGACGTGGCTGTGGTTACAAGAGGTAAAAACGCTATAAATACTGTTCGTTTTCTCACACAAACCGCTCGTTTCATGTCATTAAATCATGTTTAATCTGGACTTCTCTGTGCATGCTCTTTGAGGTGGTGACCATAGACCTCCATTATATGACTGACAGACAAGAACGGTTTGACCTAAAAATATCACAATTGAAAATACTGTGGAAATAAAGACACCTACATCTTGGATGCTCTTGAAAACATATCAAAAATTAATTTCAAAGTGAACCATCCCTTTAAATTTAGTTTTAGATTCACAATAGGTTATCAAACTTGGGTAATACTGTATTTTGATGGTCCCTTTTGACTATAAGTAACTTTGCAATTGTCAACTAACTCTCCTCAGTAGACTGTCTGCTTAATATCTGCTTACTCTTTATTGTGATGCTGGATGCTCCCCAACAGACTTTCTACTGACTATAAGTAACTTTGCAACTACATGTTGATGTATTTTACCAGTCTACTAATACTCTACTAACACTAGCTAGTAGACATGTAGGTGCAGCTTTACTTCAAAATCAAAATAAAGTGAAACCAAAACTTAAATTCTAATCTAACCCACCCAATAAACAAACATACCACTAAAACAGCAATAACACTGGACTGCAATAAAAAAAAAAAATGATACTATTTTGTGCATTAACACTGACAGAACCAACCAAAACTATAACAATAAGAGTGAAAACTATGCAAGCGAAACCAAATTGTAGTTTAAAAACCCATAGTTTTTAGATGTGACAATACACACGTTAACATCTTCGAGGGAATCACATTCTTCTGGGGTTATCTTTGCTCACGTCCGTCACACTCAGTTGTCAGAATAACCCGACAGATTGAAATAAGCTCGTCTTTCTATTTAGTATGAGGCACCCAAATGCCACAGCAACACGTCCCTAATATTTAAAAATATAGCCTTGAATGTTAAAGTTGAAATGATTTGTTACTCATTTATTTATATATATGAAAAATAGCTGTTATCATCCACTTAAACGCACAATAATGTTGTTTACGAAGCGTTTGTCAATGTTTTTGTTCATCAACTGGAAAAATATCATTGTGAAAGTGATTCCAACTATATTGTTTATCTGTGGCCTTATCGTTATTGGTGTGAACGGGCCTTGGCTGTATTAAAATTCATCGGTTATGAAAATATATCTACAGAAGGTTCGAAGTTACGACGTCACTCTGTAGGCCGAAACGCGGAAGTGAGTTAGCATTTTAGCACTACGGTTCCATCGCTCTAAAGCCTATGAGATTTTTGAATGGGTTTTTGCTAAATCGCCTGAAATAAGGTCTGTGGTGAACAAAGCCTCTAGATATTTTCAAGTTTTGATCTCTGACATAGAACACACAGTTATAACCTGCTTGTGTTTTTTTTTTTACTTTAGTGTGTCTGTGTTTTTTTTAAATCTTTATATAGGCTTCAAAATGTATAAATTTCGGATTAACTTGTAAAGATTATCTTTATAGACAAAACGTGTAAGGGTCACAACTCTTTGTTAAACACAGATCTTGCGATTTTCCAAAAGTCTATGGGGAAAATGTGTTGCTTTACGACTGAGGGAACCCATGCGACGCTAGCTTCCGAGTGGTCCTACAAAGTGACGTCATCACTTCAGTGCAGTTAAATCCATAACATCATATTTCTTAAAGTGGCAGTGGCAAAAAAACAAAAACTTCAGAGAAAAAAAAAGGCTTTTACAGAGCCTTTTATAATGTTAATGACTAACGTGAGTGTATGATTCATATAGAAGACGAATAAATAACCGCACAATACACAGGGAAATTGTAAAAAACAAAGTACAAACTTTATTATTCTGTTTTTACAAAGGCACAAGCCTCTTTTCCCCAGTTTAAAAAAAAAAATACAATAGCTTCTCAACCAAACGGACTGACTGTCCCACATAAAGAGAAACAACAAAAATAGAAACAAAAAAAAAAATAAAATAAAGAGATGACAGACAATAAAAGAGGGAGAAGATGAGACAAGTCTGGAGACTGCAGAGACGGCCCAGAGGACATGTGGTGTGCCAGGACAAACGTTGCGGGTTAAACACAGCCGTGTGGTTCAAAAATCACAGCGAGAAGAGCTTCGGTCGAGGAGAACATCTCTTTGAAAATAAGAGTCACTCCTCGTTATACTACAGTAAGTGCTTCAGGTTCATAAAATCACCCCCGTTTCACTCGACACACCCAACCTCTGATATGTCCTCAGGATTTACTTACAGTGATATCTGTGAGTAGAAATTACACACACACACAAAAATAGACACCCTGTGGCTTCGGTAGAGGAAATGTTCAGACGCGGGAGGGCGAAAGAGACGTTTTCGCAAAGACAAAACCGTTATTACAGACGTAACGTGAAAAACAAAAGACAGCACAAGCAGGATACTAGTCTCTATGACCCAAGCAAACCATTATCCAAATATAAAAAGCGCGAGAAAAAGTAAATCTGCCAACATTATCCCATTCTTCTGGAAGCCCTGATTCCCAGCAGTCTTCACCGCAATATGAATGACAAGGTAGCCAGAAGGAAAAAAACACAATCTGTCCAGCAGCAAAAAGATTCCCTGTAATATTTCATAAGGGAAGGGGGACATGCACTCTTCCGAATGCAAAAAAACTCTCTGTGGCCAAATCTTGCCGACTTCAGCGCCGGCAACGCAATGCAAAACACAACGGTAGATTGATCTGGAATGTTTGGAAACATCAACTGCGAGAAGAGATGAACACGCCTCACTCTCTAGCGCCATCTTCAGGGCTAAAAGCTTAAGGCAGGCCTCTGTGCCTCACAGTGCACACCGAAGCTGAGTTAAGGCAAGCCACTGGCCATTGTTCGGCACGGGATACATCTCTCAGTCCCACCAGGGGCATGAAGAGTTCACAGTATCACATGGCTTATTCCAGGCGTCTCCAATCCTGGTGCTGGAGGGCAAACGTCCATCCGAGATGAGCCCCAACTCGTCCCACACCTGTTTCAGGTGTGTTTAATTGGGAACGGAGCTAACTTTGCGGGACAACGGCCTTCCAGAAGCAGGATCGGACATCCCTGGCTTTGAGAGTTCAAGCAGGAGTAGCACCACCTTGCTGTCCAAGTGATTATCTACGAACGCCAGGAAATACAGGGAAACTAAAACATTCAAGCGAGCAGAGTGCATAGAGCGCAAGATTACGGGCTAGTCACGCCGCAGAGAGCACCTGACACGACTTGGACGACAAACGGACATGACAATACTTCTGGGAGAAGACCAAAGTGGCCACCAAGTTCCTCTCAAAGGGGGCGTGGGAGGGGGGGCGAGAACCAAAAGAGCTGCATAGGCTGAAATCGGGCCACGACAACCCTGGTAGTGCTATTTCCACACTTCCTCAAAAACAAAAACGAAACTTTACGCTTATATTAGCAAATGTGCTAAAAGCGACACAAATTTCCTCGCAGGTACGAGTACCTGACGGTTAGCTTATTCCATTCATTTGACATACAAACGACATTTAAAAAAAATTCGGCCAGAATTTTGAAATTACGACTTTAAGGACAGGACCGTGGAAGGGGGGTGTTTGGACGCGACGGAGGGAGTGCTTCACCCTACACCAACGTGTGTACTGGGAACCCAGCCCAGTAAAGGTGAGCGACAATAAGTGCACAAAGTCCCCCCTCTTGGCGTAATTTAAAAAGTGCGCGCAATACAAAGCCCCTCTGAGCAGTGTCAGTCATTGTCACGCTTTTGAGAACTTGACATATCGCCAGCAAACGGGAAAACTAGAGGCGCGTCTACGCCAAAAACAAAAAAACGCCAAAAGAAAAGTAACATTTCCTCTAAACTTTCGGAAGCCATGGTGTGGAACAGGTTTCTGAAGTCTCATTGGCTCACAGTGATGCTTCAAGCCTCCCCAGAACGGAAAGAGGAATATGACGCAGCCAGAGCGGGATAGTGGGGCAAATGGTTCGTTTTGAGAGATGAGACGTCCTGTAGCGCGGAAACGGGATTCCTCCAATCAGAACACTCTACTGCCCTCTTATGGGCAGAATGTAGGAGAACAGGAAGTGATGAAGCAGAGGCCTGGAAGACCCATGGCAGATTCCGACAGATTTTGTGATTCCCCTCACAAAATCGCTAACCTGGGAGCGTGCGTTGGTGAAACTACAGACGACGGAGTATGAGTAAGAGCTGTATCACATGAATGTATCAACAAGTTACCAGAGTGCTATGGAGTTATAGTGTACTGTGTGAGTATACATAAACGTGCTCGTTCTGTTTTTGCGGCACGTTTCCTGTAAACCTTCTTTTTTTTTATCTTTCAGTTTTTGTATAGTTTTACCCCTCCCCCCCACACCCACCCCCAAGAAACCTTCAAGTCATTGAGTTTGTGAGTCCCGTATGCGAGTGTAAAGAAGACAGCGACAGGAAGAGAGGAGAGAGAAAGAAAGAGTATTTCTGCGGAGGCCCTTCCACTGACCCCCTAACCCTTCTCCGTGGCCCCGGTTACATGTGGGGCGGAAATGGGGATGGGGGTGACCGGGGCAGTTAACAGTCCTCAGATCCTTCGTTGTCAGAGGCGGTGTCGGAGTCTCCGGTGTCTGTGAGGACGCGGCCCGGGGTGACGATGACCGCCCGGCGCTTTTCCTCCTCGGGCACGACCATCCTGTCCTGCGTGCCTTCGATGTGCTGGATGGCCTGCGGGAAAACAGGACGAAACTGTTGATTTATTACGTTTTTGGCTGTTTAGTTGCCAAAGTTCTGTTCAGTTGCTTATGATCTAAAACGGACTAGTTGAGGTGTGACGCTGCACATGTAATCGAGCGCTGCGGGAATGACGTATTTTTGTAGGCCAAAACCCCAGAAACGAAGCACTGGCGAGTCAACCATCCCAAAGTCGATGGGTTTTTGGTTAAATGCCTGAAATATGGTCTGTGGTTAATAGGGCTGTTGGAACGAATTCCGAAATTCAAATATAATTTGAATATTAAAAAAAATCAATACTATTCGAATGCTAAAGTTACTATTCGAATATTGCTTTTATATATATTTAAAAATAAATATATACTTCCGAAGTGACCAGGTGTAAACAACCCCTTATCGCTGGACTAGCTTTCGCGTGGCACATTCGCAAGTTCTCGTTCACTCCCTCTCTGCCATGCACGCGCCGCGCGCTATGTATGTTATGCGCGGATTCTGGGAGACTTTAACTAATTTGCGCTAGGGCTGAACGATTAATTGCATTTGCGATAAAATCGCGATATGATGAAACGCGATTTTGTAATCGCAAGAGCTGCGATTACACTGGTCACTTGACACGCGAGAGAAAAGCAGTCTGCAAGATAAAGCATCAACTTGCCACGCTACGCGGTCTGGCGTCCAGAAAAGAACAGTTTATTGTGTTATTTATTCTCTCCTCAACAATCCTGGATCGATTCAGAGAATTTCAGAATCGAGTATGAGCTTATAGTTTTTAAACACAGATGCGTGATGACGCTGCGCGTGCTTTAGAAACGAACCGTGTTCTGAATCTGCTTGCTTCTATTTTCTCGCTCTCTCTCTTCCTCACTCACACACACGACACCGCTCGAACCTTCCAAAACATAGTAACGTTATTTTATAAAGGTCGGGGTTGAACCGAATTACAAGGACATTCGCGGGCTTCATTGAACAGGTTTTGCCGCTTTGCTTGATGTTATAACGTTACACTTGCAGTGCGCGTTCTCTCCCGCGGGTATTTTCTTTACAAATGCTTCACAGAGGCATTATTTATGTCTTTTGGAATGCAGTCGGCTTATAGCCTATATTAAAACCATGAAAATCACTGAGAAGGCTGCTTTCATTTTAAAATACTAACGCGTGCTTTGTGAAGAGCGCTCGTGCATGCGGCCGTGAGCGACTCATTGGTAAATGTACTTGCATGTCAAAACGCTTTTATGACGCGAAATTGATGTAAACACGGTCAGTTATATCTTAAACCAACAGGACAAACCACATTTACAATTTCAAAAGAGATATATGCATTAGTGTGAATGAAAGCAGCTTATCGAATCTAAACTGAGGGGACATCACTCCAGCTCTTGAATGATAAACATTCAGACAGCCTACTTTTAAATACTGAGACCACTCTTTCTTTATTGCTTGTAATGTTTTTTTTTTTGTTTCTCTTTATTTTCTAGCTTTTATATTTTGAAGCTATATTATTTTATATAGCCTATTTAAAATTCTTAACATGTAATTGGTTTGAATAAATGTTTTTTTATATTTATTTTTTAAAGTATGTGTTTTTACATATGTAATTAAATACATATTTTAAGAGTTATTAAGATTAATTAATAAGAAAAAAAGTAGATCGGATCATGAGCTATCTAAAGATTCCCATCCCTACTGTACAATGATTTATTGCTTGTCTTTGTCGACTAATACAGAAGGTAAATAACTTTTTTTTTTAAATCGCATATTAAATCGCAATCGCAATATTGGTTAAAAAAAAAAAAAAAAAAAAAAAAAAAAAAAAATCGCAATTAGATTATTTTCCAAAATCGTTCAGCCCTAATTTGTGGCCATCAGGGAGACGCTAAATGAGTCATAAATGTATAATTTTGCACATCGTTAAGCCCCCGATATACTTTGCCGTGACGTCATTTCCAACAATATCAGGCCAAAACGAAGTTTGTTTGGGGAGTTCGCTCCAGATGGTAAACACCTTTGTACTCCCATTGGTCTGTGGCGATTAGGTAACTAGGTTCGTGCAGACGTGGAAATGTTCTTCGTTTCATTTCTGCCGTTGAGTGGGTCGAGGTCAGACGTCCGTGAGTGAAAACATGAACACACCTTCTGATGAACCGAGACACTGACACTGTTTTTCATGGTTAATGCAGTAACGCTACTTGATTTTTAGGAAATCTATTGCATAAAGTGCTATATAAAAAAAATGTGGCTTTACTAGAGTGCTGAATTGACCCTTCGCAGGGAGCTTGATTGACAGGTGATCTGACCAATTATACTTCGCCATTCGCCATTTTGTCTGACAAACAAAGCAGTCAGGAGAGTTAGTAGATTAACACGGTGGGGTTTTCACTTGAAAAACGGAAACGCCTTTCCGCGGTTAAAACAACATTCCTTATGTTCATTTAATGCTATAAATGAGCTAGATGATTGCAAACGGTCAATTGCAGAGCTCATGCAAACATATCAATGTTGCTATGATCAGATGCTTTTCTTATGCTTTATTTAAAAATATGGGAAACACTTTAGAATATGGTTCCTTCGTTAATGAATAACTACACAAGAACCAATGAGTATCACAATATTAACAATCTAGTAACTATTATTAACCAACAAGAAACTCTGATTAACAGCACACAGATGAAAGTGTTACTACATACTTCTGTGAGAATTACTAATTATTTGGATCCGTATTATAAAGTGAAGATCCTTGGAACTAACTAGTAATGACTCAAGTGTTGCTAAAGAAATTTTCTAAAAGTATACTAAAGTTCACCAAAAATCTCAAACGCTTGGAATGACTTTAGTGTTTGGTTGCACAAATCATGACTAGATCATGTAGTAACATTTGAGTCATTACTAGTTAGTTCCAATGATCTTCACTTTATAATACGAATCCAAATAATTAGTAACTCACAGAAGTATCTAGTAACACTTTAATCTGCGCACTATTACTAGAGCCAGACCGATATTATCGGCCGATATTAGGCATTTTCCATAATATCGGTATCGGCAGTTATAATGGCCGATAAATGAATATTTAAAAAATAAAATAAAAACGGACGAAACACGCTTCAATCATCTCTTCTTGGCCTGTTATATTGAAAATGTATGTTTTACAATTTGCAGTATGATGTCATCTATTGCTAAATTATGGCTCATCATCATAGACTAGCTAACCACAAAGCTAGCTAATGCCACTATCATCAGTGTAAGACCGCTAACGTTAACATTAATGAGCTTGGAAACCACAATGAACTTTTTCTGCCTAAATAAAGTAATGATAACCGTATTTATAACTAGCATATCTCTAGTTACAGTCCCTGCATTGTAAAATGTAAGTTATACATGCGAGGAGTGAACATTTAGACATAGAGAAAAAGTATCAAACATATCTTGTGCAGAAAAGTTAGCTTTTCTTTTACACGTGTGTGAAATCCAACAATATTTAATAAAAAAAAAAATTCGACCGATATATCGGAATATCGGATTTTAAAACCTCAAAATATTTGTATGGTATCGGCCTTCAAAATCCTTTATCGGTCGGGCTCTATTACTTACTAATTCATTATCTTTTTAGTTAATAGTTACTAGATTGTTAATAAACTTTCAGTATTTCTCTGGGAAGTATTAAAAAAATAGTAGTTACTTCGATTTACCCCTAAACGAAGAACAAAAAATAACTTTAGCTTGAGTATATCGGGGCCTTTAGTCTGGGCAACAACTGTTTACCAATATGGATAAGTTACCACACTGCGTAATGTGGGAGAAATAAGAAACCTGATAAAAAAAAAGTAAAAAAAAAAAAATGAAATTGTTATTCATAATGCATTATTTTTCAGTAAAAAAAGCTCCAGGTTTTCTATGCTTGTTTGTAGCGCTGCACTCACTTTTAAATGGCTTCGGGTGCCGTTCCTTAGTGTCTGTGAAAACATATATGGCCAATAAGCCACATATAAGTAGTTAAATCTCATTCATGACTTTTTCCTGGAGCTGGGTAGACTTGTGTTTTACCTGCACAATGGTGTCCAAGTTCTGTCGTGATGTGGATGCTGTGTTGATCACGGAGGCGGGGCCCATGGTAACCACGGTGACATGATGGGGAGGGGGAGGCGGCGCAGGGGCGGGGACGATTACTGTGGCGTGATGAGTGGGTGCAGGCGGCGTGGCAGGAGAAAACACCTGACGAATAAAGCACCACAACAAATTAAGGACGACTTCTCCATGAACAAAGAACCTACACTTTATTCAAGCATTCATTTACTTATATTTATGGTCTAATTGTGCACAAATCTTACACTAGTTTAAAAGTTTGGGTCAGTATGATTATTTTTTATGTTATTCTTGTGATCAAAGCTGAATTTCCAGCATCATTACTCAAGTCTTCAGTGTCACATGATCATTCAGAAATCACTCTGATACACTCTAAAAAATGCTGGGTTGTTTTAACCCAACTTTGGGCCAAATATGGACTAACCCAGCCGTTGGGTTAAATTTTTACATTACATTTTTAACCCAACATTTCGGGTTTGTCCATATTTGACCCAAAATTGGGTTAAAACAACCCAGCATTTTTTAGAGTGTATGATGATTTGATGCTCAAGAAACATTTCGGATTGAAACATTTAAGGACTCTTTGCTGAATAGAAAGTTTGAAACAAATCTTGTATAATGTTGTAAAAGTCTTCACCATCACTTTTTATGATTTTACTGTGTCCATGCCACATAAAATACTATTTTCAGAAATCTCACTGACCCAAAACTTCAACAGCACTGTAAAATATTCCTCTGTTCACATTGAAATAACATTACATGATGGGTAAAATGAAGTCATTATGATTTGAATATCGCGTCACTCAGAAATCAGTCACGTTATACAAGTTAAATGGCTTGCAAAATGTCATTTGATGTGGTCTTTTAACTCTTCTAATGCCCTCTAGTGGATCCTCACATCAGATCAACTCAAGTTGACAGGCTGCGTTGCAAAACTGAGGGCCTCTCTTTTATCCCGTTAGTCTGTCAGTCAGTGTTAGTGTATCAGTGATATGAGCGAGAAAGCGAGTGTCTGACCAGCGGGCTGCGAGCAGGGGTGCTGGTCTCTTTCCCCAGCTGTTCCTGCTGCTGCTGAAGGCGGAGCAGAGTTTGCGACTGCACATGCTGTTCCTGGACCTGCTGCGCGATCACCTTTAGCTTCTCAGGGTACAAGTGGGCATCCAACGAGCGGATCTAACAGAAACACAGAGACCCTCGGTCAGCACATATCTAGAAGGAGTAGGAGAGCAGTGTTTCCTCTGAAGACGTTTGTTGTTTTTTGCCTGCGGTAGTTTCTTCAGCGAGTTTCATGGATAGCAGCAGAGATTGGGGTTTAATTTGCACTTCAAGTGTGATGTTCAGAAACGATTCACGCTCTCAGGGGAGCTGTGCACCTTCTGTGAAATCTCATTAAATATGCAAAGACTAAAGCGAGCTAATTTTAGCGAACTGATGCAGCAAAAGAAAAGTTTGATAACGGATTTCACAGATGACAACTCTCCAGCACCGGGCCGCGATCAATAATGACACGCGAGAGATTTAGTCGAGCAAAACTTTGAGAGACGGATCAAAGTGGTCCAAATGACTTCTATTGAAATTTGTCAAATACTAAATAATGAGAACACCCTTTGTAATAAGAGATGGTATATAAACAAAATTAAGCTATAAAGTTGTTTACAATTAATTTAGGACTTAATAAAAACACTACAATTTTCTTGAGCATATCCTTTTTTAAATTTGAGCCAATAAGATTGTGCATATATATATATATATATATATATATATATATAGTGTTTGTGTGTGTATCAATCTGTGTATCTATCTATCTATCTATCTATCTATCTATCTATCTATCTATCTATCTATCTATCTATCTGTGTGCATGTATCTATATCTATCTATCTATCTATCTATCTATCTATCTATCTATCTATCTATCTATCTATCTATCTATCTATGTGCATGTACATCTATCCATCTATCTATCTATCTATCTATCTATCTATCTACCTATCTACCTATCTATCTATCTATCTATCTATCTATCTATCTATCTATCTATCTATCTATCTATCTATCTATCTATCTATCTATCTATCTGTGTGCATGTATCTATATCTAACTATCTATCTATCTATGTGCATGTACATCTATCTATCTATCTATCTATCTATCTATCTATCTATCTATCTATCTATCTATCTATCTATCTATCTATCTATCTATCTATCCATCTATCTATCCATCTATCTATCTATCTATCTATCTATCTATCTATCTATCTATCTATCTATCTATCTATCTATCTATCTATCTATCTATCTATCTATCTATCTATCTATCTATCCACCCATCCATCTATGCAAATGTCTATCCACTTATCTATCAGTCCATCTATGCATATTTACATCTGTCTATCTATCTATAATGCATTTTTCTATCTATATATCCATCTAGCTATGCATATTTATATCTATCCACCGACCTATCCAATACATATATACATATTTATATATGAAGAGTTCAGATGCAAAAGCCTCTAAATGCCATTTGAAATTTTCTTCTTTAATGATGATTTTTATCAAACTTGTATATTTAAGTTCAGTAATTTCACTTAAATAACAATTAATAGGTAATTACCATTGCCATTTAAGTGAAATTACTGAACTTAAATATACAAGCTTGATAAAAATGATCATTCTAGAAGAAAATTTCAAATGGCACTTAGAGGCTTTTGCATCTGAACTCTTCATATACAGAGAATGATAGAGAGTAATATTTTAAATAAACAACAACATACACGTATATGATGCAGATGATAACCAATAGAATAAGACTGATATCTATTTATAAAACAACAACAATAAAAACTACTAACGCTAGCTGATTTTTCTTTACTTGACTTAAAAATAGACCATTAAAGTCCCTGTAAAGTCAAAATTAAGTATGTGTTCTGAGTTTGTCACACCACAGAAAAATGTGTTATTAGCCATCCAGCCAAATTTGAATGATAAAAAAAGCCGGCAAGTACATAAAATAAGCTATCAAAATCTTGAAAAAATGAGCAGTTATCTCTGTTCTCAAACGCTAGGGGCGTGTCCACTGGCTGTGCTGAAACCACGCCCACTCGCGGGAAGGCTAGTGTCAACGGTGATATTAGCTGAAACTGCTTTCGGGACAGGAGGATGAACGCTGAGGCGGGAGATCGTCGTTTCGGCCCCGTTCACCAGTAACAGCGGATCATCAGTGAATCCAAGTTGTCTCTGAGGAAAGTTTATAAAACGATCCCGTGTAAAATGATCACTAGAGAGGCGGGTGTTGGCGGTGATCCTCAGCTCTTCATCAAGGTTGGCTCTCTAAAAACCTCTTCTTGATGTGATCGTTTTTAAGGGAATTTAAATGAAGATACCGATCTGATTTGTACATGAGCGCATCCAGGTAGTAGCCCATGCATGTCCGTGTCGAAGGCATAGCTAGCTAGAAAACTGTAGGCTTAGCTGTAGTAACTAATAGTACTGACAGTCACTCGCGATTGAGCGGTGAATGCGAATGTGCTCGGGGAGTGTTTTTGTGTGTTAGGGGAGAGATCAGACTCTGTGTGCGTCATCAAATAGGGGCGTGTCCAGGAGCTCATGGGCTCCAGTGCGTCATCGAGGCCTGTTTTAGCCCCGCCCAATTAATCCGTAAAATTGCAATGGTGAAAAACTGTTTAACGGTCTAACTCCACATTTCAGTACTTCACAGTTCACAGACTTTGTAATATGTTTTAGCAATACATATTGAAATGATTTTTTTTTTTTGTAGAATTGCCTTTACAGGGACTTTAAGTTGCCACATGTCCTAATTCAGACTGATACAGAAGAAGTGAAAGTGACGTGACGCCTAGCCAAGTATGGTTTCCCATACTCTGAATTTGTGCCCTGCATTTCACCCATCCAAGTGCACACACACACAATGCGTTCACCATGTGTTCAGTGTGTGTTTGCTGCTTTAGATAAAACTTAAGCAGCAAACATTGCCCAATCCTGCTATGGCCACAGATATATACCTGTTCTTCCAGCATCATGCGAACGGAGCGCTCTTTATCCAGCTGTTGTCGGAGCTCGATCATCTCCCTCCGCAGATCCTCCACCTTCTCCTCCTCCAGAATGTCTGGGGATCCGATTCCTTCATCTTTCTCCTCGGCGCGCCTCCTCTTCGGAGACGAGCCGCTGAACTCCTTCTGAGGGGAGGAAGAGGAAAACGTGAGGCGTGTGAGAGAGAGCGAGGAGTGAAGATGCAGGATATGAGGTGAAGAGCTTCACCTGTATGTAGCGTTTGAGTTGGGTGTTTTGTTGCAGCAGCCGTGTCTTCTCCTGCTCCAGAGAGAAGATGTATTCAGCCGTCTGCTGTAAGATGGCAGCCTGAGAAAGAGAAGGATCACGTTACATACATGTACTGGTCGAATGTGACCAAGGATGTTGCTAGAAGTATATTACCATTCATAAGTTTGGGGTCTGCGAGAATTAATAGTTTTATCCAGCAAGAATGCTTTACTGATTGATCAAAAATGACAAGATATTTATTCTTCTATTCATCAAAATCTGCTGGAAAAAAAAGCAGCACAACTGTTTTCAACATTGATAATCAGAAATGTTTCTTGAAATCATCACATTAGAGTGATTTCTGAGGGATCATGTGACACTGAAGACTGTAATTCAGCTTTGATCACAGGAATAAATTACATTTTACAATATATTCACGTAGAAAAACTAGGGATGCACTGATATGAACATTTTAGCCGATACCGATAACCGATAACTCTTTATATTTGAAAGCCGATAACCGATATATCGGCCGATAAACTTAAATCCAAATTTTTTATCTAATTTCGAGAGCCTGGTTACAAATACAAAAGTCTCACAATTAAATCCACGTCCCAAGCACACAATTACAATGATGTTCTCATTATAGTGTTGTATAGCCGATATGACAGATTTGCGCTGCACATGTTGTACCGAACCGTATTTTCATTTTTTGAAGAGATTTCAATCATATTTCAAGAAATTCAAAAACATAAACAGTGCTCAACAAGTGTCTCAGCTGAAGGGAATAATACATTATGTATCGGCTTTAATATATCGGCCACATTTTCTTACCAGGCCGATAACGATAACATTAAATTTGAACATATATCGGCCGATACCGATATGCTGGCCGATATATCGTGCATCCCTACGGAAAACTTATTTTAAATTGTAATATTCCACAATTTTACTGTATTTTTGTTCAAATAAATGCAGCATTGGTGACCAGAAGAGACTTCTTTCAAAAACACTCACACAAAAAACTTGAACATTAACATTGCAATTTTGTCCTGGCACGTACGCTGAGATCAAATCTAGATTTAAATGAGAACGTTTGCTACCCGTGAACATTGTCATTACTTGCATGCTCTTGCAAACCTGTTTAACCTTAATCAGAAAATAATGTTCCCATGCAATTAAGCAGACGGGAAGATTAGCAATAAATAATGACTTCAATTTCAGTCTTTTTCTAAAAAAAAAAAAAAAAAAAAAAAAGCTACCATATGGGTTCAAAAGACATGAATGGACCACGTATTGACTGAAAATCTTAACATCCGCAGTAAAAGTGCCACTAGTTTTGAAAGGTCCCTAAAAAGGTGACTCACACACTTACAAATCATCAATCAAAAGCACTGTAAGCCAAGATAGACGTAGAGACCACTGATGGCGATGGCAACATTCATTCACACATTGGACTGATCTGATTCAGCTCAAACACTCAATCCCAACTCACTGGAGGAGAATATTTCAAACAACTGTCAGAAGTTCTGCAATTTAGCATTGCAAGTTATATGGACTGCTTTCCATTTCTTAAAGGGATAGTTCACTTTTAAATTAATTTTTGGTGTTTTATCTTACCTCAAGGGCATCCAAGATGTAGGTGTCTTTGTTTCCACAGTATTTTCAATTTTGATATTTGTCTGTCAGTCATATAATGGAGGTCTATGGTCACCACCTCAAAGAGCATGCACAGAGAAGTCCAAATTAAACATGATTTAATGACTCGTAAATGTAAGTACACATTGATGGCCTAAGACACGAAACGAGCGGTTTGTGTCAGAAAACGAACAGTATTTATATCGTTTTTACCTCTTGTAACCACAGTCACGTCCAAGCGGTTGCGAAAAACATTCAACGTTGTCTGTTGATATCTCAAAATCGTAATGGAAGATGATTTTGATATATCTAAATATGTTTAGACCTTCACAGTGAAAGGTAACACTTCCGAAACCACTGTGTAAACAATGAGTTTCGCAACCGCGCGAGAGATCACTTCCGGCGCTTTCCAGCGCTTGCGCAGACCAAAGTGCCTACGACCTCAGATCATGGATGTGGCTGTGGTTAAAAGAGGTAAAAACTATATAAATACTGTTCGTTTTCTCACACAAACCGCTCGTTTCGTGTCTTAGGCCATCAATGTGTACTTACATTTACGAGTCATTAAATCATGTTTAATTTGGACTTCTCTGTGCATGCTCTTTGAGGTGGTGACCATAGACCTCCAGTATATGACTGACAGACAAGAACGGTTTGACCTAAAAATATAAAAATTGAAACTACTACAGAAACAAAGACACCTACATCTTAAATTAATTTCAAAGTGAAGTATCCCTTTAAAGCTTCAAACTCAATTGGGTTTGGAACAACATGAGGGCAAGTAAAAGTGCTGTCAATTCTGAGAGAACTACACTTGATTTTTCCCAGATATTCAGACTCACCTTGCTTAGCTTTTCTCCGTCACTATGCGGGATGAGTGTTTTCAGGGACTGGAAGCCAGCGTTGATGCTCTGCATGCGCCGGCGCTCATTACTGTTGGCGATTTCCCGCCGAATACGCCGTTCCTGGTCCCGCGCCGTCTCTGGTGTGAGGGGAATGTTTGCTAAGCTGTGAAAAAGAAATGTTATACTGCACTTTAGTCTTCAAATGAATGAAACGGTATAAATATTACATGAAAATGAAAACTGTATAAATATTACATTTACCCTGTTAACCGTTTCGAGCATAGATCTGAATTTAAATGATGAATGCTTTCCGACTCTTTTTAAAGAAGACACTTGCTAGATAATTGCAGAAGTGAAAGCACTTCAAAAAATGGAAGTGTAGAAAAAGTTATATTATTACCCCTGGTTTCACAGACAAGGCTTAAGCCTAGACTAAAATGCATGTTTGAGCGGTTTTAACTGAAAGCATCTTGCATCTTGGTCTCAAGATTCATACCAGTAATGTTTTTTTTTTTTAAGATACGTTTAGAAAAGCCACTTTAAGGTCCAATCCTGGCTTATTCTAAGTCCTGTCCGTGAAACCAGGCCATGGAAGTCTATAGTTACTTACAGTGATGGAAATGTACTGAAATTAAACATTCGTAATTGCAAAAAAATTTAACTATAAAATTGCTACAAAATCAAACCTTTTAAAAGTTTATGTCACAAAAAATTGAGCTCAGAAAACTCAGATTTCATCAAAAATATCTTAGTTCGTGTTACGAAGATGAAACGAAAGTCTTACAGGTTTGGAACGACAAGAGGGTGAGTAAATGACAACTGGATTTACATTTTGAAGTCATCTTAAAGAAATTATAGTTTGATTCCTATATTGAAAACATTATGTTCTTTAAATAATGCTGTAATTTACTTCAAAGAATACCATGACAATACCAATAGTGCTATTACAATATTGTCCTTTTATTTTATAGTACTTTTTGTTAAGGACACCTGGCGAAATGTTTTGTTTTGGAATTAAATTTAAACACTAAATCAATAAAAGTTGAATAAAGTTAAAGGATTTCCTTAAAAATTAACATTCTGACATAAAACAGCGTGTCCTTGCTTACATCCCTAAAACAGAAAGCAACATTAAGAGTGTGAAGTAATAAATACTGACTTTCACTATAAGTTGAATAAATGTGAAAAAAAAAAAAAAATTAACTAAAAAAAGTGCCCATCTACTTTTGCTTACATCCATAAAACAGGATGCAACACCGGGAAAGAGAAACATTAGAGTGCGAAGTAGAAAATATTGACTTTCCTGAATGCTCATTCAAGTCCATTGTCTCTAAACTCAAGCCCCTGGAAATCTCTGCCTCACACGATCACACGCGTGCTTTGACCGAGGAAATCAAACCCTAATTGAGCTTCCTCCCTGTCTGGGCATCTCACGGGGTATCTCTGGAAAGCCTCTCTTATCAGCAGCGCCTCAGCTGCGTGAGGACAAACACGGGGAACAATTGTGCAGGCGAGAGAGAGGTTTCCCTGCTCGCTTCCTTACGTCCAAGCGGCTCAAAACCCGGCAAACAGATCCCATGCCAAAATCACAACAAGAGCCAACAGTGGACCGAGAGATACGGTCAGATCAGCCGTTTCCAGCTGTACACATGAATGTGACCCAGCTTCTTTTATGCATGAAAATTAAAGGGTCAGAAGAGAATTTCGATTTCAGTATGAGACGAGAGAACTTGCACTGGTATAATCAAAGCTCTCATTACATAAAATAATTTACATATATATATATCAAATTAAAACGGCTTATTTAAAATAAATTCATATATAATAATAACAAAACAATAATAACAATTTATATTCACGATTTCATCATACATAAATAGTAGTTATATGACAATATTGAATTCCTAAAATTGTACTGAGCACTACTCATCTGTCATCACAACACACAAATTAAATGCTATAATAACAATAATGATTTAAAGCATCACTCAGTTTAAGCTGGACTTTGTTTTGGGACCGCTTTGAAATTATGAAGGAATAATTACCTTTGCTTGACAACTTAAACGTGGTTTAACCGAAAATAAAACAGCCAGTGTACTAGATACTTTAACTACAGAATAATTTCACCACCATAAAAACATGTATTAATACTTTGTCTTGTTTGAAGGGTGACTTTTTAACAGTCCGTCAAAGGTCTACAGATGAAAAATAGCATTTGTGTCAAATTCTGGAACATTTACAGCCACTCACTCACTACAAACAAAAGGTTAACAACATAGGCAACTACCTTGGTGTTTTGGACTTTTGTATAAATAATTGTGTATTATTCGTACCTTGGAAGACTTAATTTGATATATATTGAAGAAACATGAAATTACTTGTAAAAACGACTTCAAAGTTCACCGTGAACAACCACCAAGGGGAAGACATCATTTGTATGCCAATTGACATGGGGGAAAAACTACAATTCCCAGAACGCCCTGCGCTAATCGGTTCACTGACCCCGCCCCCTTATGAGAATGGATCGCAGATGCGTTGACGGGGCCTTCCTTCAACAGCATACACACCCCCTTATTAAAATAACACCAGTTATTAATTTACTAACCTCGAAATGCATCGCATTTAATTCACAGTGGGCCGAAACTAAAATATCAAGCGAGATAACGAACATATCCGCTGGCCTAAATAAAAAACATCGTGTTCACAGCTGACACGGTCCGCCATTACAACAATGCGCCTCGCTCTCGCGCTTCCTCCGTCCATGCGGCAGCAGCGACGCAGAGTCCAAATATCATCTGATCTCTCTCACACCGCGCGCACGGCGAGATTTCTCGCGCGTTACGCCTATTTCAACCTCATATCGGAGACACTCGTGAGCAATGGCAGTCCGGAGACGTTTAACATTGACTTGCATTGAGAAACGGACGACGCCAAATGCACGAGCCACAAGCATGGCCGCACTGCCCACAATAACTTAAGCCCCGAAAACACACACCAGAACACGCGAACTTCCATCCAAACACACTTTTACCATATAAACCTCTGTGCATGACGACTGATTCATGTGTGCAACGAATTATACGCGGTTTCTAACATTAAACACGCGCGCGAGAACAGCAGCGTGGTGTGTGTGCATGCAACCACGTGGTTTGTGTTTGTTAGACACAAAATGTATCGATTTCGCCTAGATATTACACAGGTAACACTGACCTGACAAGCCAAGGGGGTTCCATGGACCCCCAGGAGGTGAATTAAATTTAGAAAGCCGAGTCTCGCGCGGGTTACGTCCTGTCTTAACCCACTAGATGGGCGCATGTACACAATAACACAGAAATCATGCGTGCATGTTACTCTAGTAGTATTGCTGCCGCTGTTGGCGCGCGATTAAACAATCGCGCACATATGTGCGCGTCTCGAGCGCAGTGGTTTTAAAGAGGGTCTCACGTACCTGCACAAGCCCCCTATGACTTCTTTCTCGGTTTTCCTGAAATGTTGCAAGGAGGGCACCTTCTGAGCTGGTACCATGAAATACTCCATGCTTCCCCTCTTCTCTCCAGCTCGGGCTCCTCGAGTCTTCTTGTACTTTATTGATTTAAAAAACAAAACCGTCTATTTGTCATTTAATAAGAAGCGCGTTCTGCTGATTTCGGGCATGAGCGCGTGAGATGAGTGTTGAGTTGTAAGGTTACTCTACTCTTCCAGCTGATGGGGTTCCCTCGTAGTGTGTGTGTGTGTGTGTGTGTGGCGCTCGCTTGCTCTCTTTCCCTCCCTCCTTCTGCATGTGTGCGTGTGTGTGTGTGTTTGCAGCTGATCGGATGTCTTTCAAGGCGGGAAACAGCTGGTAGGAATCACACACAGCACTGCACTACCAAAAAGCCTCCTTCCGCCGAACGGGAGGACTTGCATGTAAACAAAGGAGTATTGCAAAAGCGACCATATTATTCTCCAGTAATCAGCTGGACTGTGACAGAAAGCGCGCTGTTATACATCCTTTTAAAATGCTTTCAAATATATGCCTCGGGCGCGCATTTACTATGCATATGTACATTATTGCTCAATCACTTAAATATAGGCATGTAAATATTCATATGAGGTACTCATGAAACAGCATATGTTAAATAATGTTGTTTTATGAGTATTTACTATATACATCAAAGCAATGCATAATGCTTAAGATGGTGATCTGGATTTAATAAATCATTCGGTGCATTAGTAAGTGAGCTTTTTATAGCGAAATCAATGCATGAATATTAAAATATTGATTCATTTATATCTTGCATTTCTCATAGCTTAAATAAACGGTTTTATTTTTGTATTTGAAGGCACGATGCTAAAATGTCAATGCACATATATTGTGAGATCTGTTAAAGTGATCAGTGCTTGATTTAGGTTATCGAAAGCGAGATTTTACATAATAAAGAATTTCAACGCATTATATTAATATATTAGCCTGTTTTATCTGGATCTGTTGCAAAAGACGATGTCCTTTATAGTTGAAAACGAATGTAAACATGTTGGAAAGACTCAATGCACAATGCAGTTGTGAATGGGTGATGCTCGGTGAGTGTGAACACGCGGGATCAGCTGACATCGCTGGCAGGAGGAGAGAGAGGAGAGGGCTGACACTCAAACACCATTTTGGGTTTCATGAAAGTTGTAGATGTAGGAGGAGGAAGAGGAGTTACCTAATCGCTTTACTCGAAGCACAAATCACACACACAGACAAAATGGGAGCGGTCATGAAGAACCCGGAAATGTGTTTTTACTGTGTGACTGTCTGTTACATGCTGAGGGCGAGCACGCGGACGCGCACGAACACGCGTGCACGAGACAAGGGGAATCTCAGGTTTATTTGTTACTGCATAATACGTCCACTTTTTATGCGTTTTATTGAAAATAAAATACTAAATTATACATGCTATTTTATACATAATAATATTGTAAAATACTATTTGTATTATAATAAAATTATATAGGCCTATTTATATGCATTGATTTTTATAATATGTAGCTACTATATATGATATATAAAGAGAGCGAGAGAGAGAATGTGTGTTTTTAATGTTTTTTAAAAAGTCTCTTACTCGTCAAGCCTGCATTTATTTGATCAAAAAACAGATTTTTTTATTTTATTTTTTTAAAATGTTATTACAATTTAAAATAATATTTTCTATTTTAATACACTTTAAAATCTAATTTATTTATATGATGTATAAAGCTGCATTTTCAGCATCATTACTCATGACTTTTTTCAGGATTCATGGATGAATAAAAAGTTCAAAAGAACAGCATTTATTCGAAATAGAAATATTTATAACAATATAAATCTTTACTATCACATTTTTAAAATCAATTTAATACACTCTTGCTGCATAAAAGTATTAATTTCTCTCTTTTTTTTAAAGAGAAAAGAAAATTACTGACCCCAAACTGTGAATGGTATTGTATATTATTACAAAACAAATTCTTTTAAATAAATGCTGTTTTTTTTTTTTTGCTTTTTATTTATCAAAGAATCCTGAAAAAAGTTTCAAACATTATAAGAAAAAATTTGAAACAATATTAAACTGTTTCCAACATTGACAATAATTCATCAGAAACATATAACGATTTCTGAGGGATCATGTGACACTGAAGAGTGGAGTAATGATGCTGAAAATTCACATTAAATTAGTATAGTAGGAAATCACTATTTTAAACTGTAATAATATTTCACAATTTTACTGTATCGTGTAGGCTACACACACACACACACACACACACACACACACAGTAAAAAGTAACTTTATCTGACTTTTATTGGTGTAGCCTAGTCAGATTGATTCACATATAGGCCTATATAAGATGGATAGATAGATAGTTAGATAGTTAGATCGATGGATAGATATTAGCATATGAAACACATTTTATTCAGCTGACAAAACATTATTCAAATGCCTTGATATCTGTCAAGCATTTTACAAAAGATATAAAATAACAGAAATGAAAAGTATGAAATACCTATTTTAAATAATAACATAGGCCTATGGTATAAACGCGCTCATTTATTCACTAAAAACAAGTTAAAATTAATAAATCAATATTATTGTAATTCATTAAAACCACTGATTATTCAGAGATTAATATAAAATCTTGTGCATAATGCAGTTTTCTGGAGCTCGTGTTGAGTAGGCAGGCGCCATCTAGTGGTTATCTAATTTAGCTCTACTATTAACACTGATTTTGGGAATTCACACACAAGAGGTATATTTTCAGAAGAAAATATTAATTAACAAGGGTAGAACACATAAAGTAATCTAACTACATTTTAACCATTAAGATGAGAATCTGATGTTATGTTATTCTATATGTAGGCCTAATACATGGACATGGAATCTGAAGATAATAATATGATAATAATAACAAAGTGAATGCAAATATGGAAAATTCATACCCTTGTCATGATAGGTCTATTACATGATCTATAGGCTACTATCAAATAAAATGATCTTTTAAAATGTATCTGCAAGAAGAAACATCAGCAAGTGCACATGCAGGCGTAAATAACACACACACACACACACACACACACACACACACACGCACGCACACACACAGTAAAAAAGGTGACTGAGAAAGTTTATCTGAATATCAAAAATGACGTTTGTTGCCCTAATGTAGTTAGATGCTTAATTTGATTGATTCGGACATATTAAATCAAATACGTTGACTTAAATAATATAGCCTACCTAAATTAGAAAATAAAAATCAATCAATTGCAAATGCAGCTGACAAAAAAAAGTCTCAGTATACACAATTAGTTCTGCATTTGTTATTATCCTTTTGTATTAGATTTGATAGAGAACATGTAGAAAATATAATTTACCTATTATACAATAATGATTGGTTATTTTATTAAACGTGATTATCAAATATTAGCTCAAATGTTTTATATAACACCAATAAAGAAACAAAGAGCGTGCTTTTAATTTATATCAGGCTATATTATGAATTATCTGAAAGAAATTAATTAAAGAGCGTCCACTATGCCAGACCAAAATCAATAGATCTAAGGAAAAGGGTCTAAGGAGGTAATGTTTATTAAAGCTTCGGCGATAAAAAAGCTTTATTAGCATGCCAATAAAAATCTTGAGAGCGCTGGAGGGACGGAGGGAGGGGAGTTAGTTTGGATGTGAGCCCAGGCCGGCCTCCTCCTCCTCGGCTTGGTCTGGATGGGGCGGAGCAGCACACATGCGCTGAGCTGGCAGACTCACAGTCAGTCAGGGCTGATCCCTCCGCCCGCTGCGCCCGAGGAGAGGAGAGGAGACACGGACAGGCTCGCGTCCGGGGTGCTGGAGACCCACCTCACCGCTCACAGTCTCCAAAGACAACGCGAAGGCCTCCAACGACCCGAGGAAACCGCAAAGCCGACACGGCGACACACCATCCGGACACGAAGCTGAAGCTCCTCTCCATCGTCTGTGCGCACGACCACCCATTAAAAAGCCCTCTGGACCAGCGCCGCCAGAAAGCGATGCACCTTGATGTCAAGACAACGATCACCACGATCCATTTTTGTGTTTGTTTGTGTGTGTTTTTTGTGCATAATTCTTAAGCTGTCATTCCAGGGTCGATAAAAAAACCAAAACACAGTACGGACACTGTTCTTGGTGTTGACACGCATGCATTCAACGGGTTTCTGCTTCATGGGAATATCCTCATGGCCTGAAACTGACATAAACTATAGACCCAGCGCGTTCACTCTGGATTGACGGCTTCCTCGCAGGTCTTTAGTTTTCTGCTTTTCCCGAACACTGTCATGTGTGTCCAGACAACAGTCTGATGGTTTCAGACAGCATTAGATTACTCAGCCACTGGTGACAGTGTCTTACAGGTCCTTCTGCAGACATCTGCGGGGCCTTCCTTAAAAAACAAAAACAAAAAAACTGAGGCATTATTTTGCAACCCAAAGGAATTGGAGCAAAACACCCCCCTGGAAAGTTTAAGGTGGGCCGACAGCATATATCCAGGAGGTTTTTTACAGAAGGTAAGTCAGTCTATTGAACTCTGATGCCACTGCAACCTTGCATCATTGATCTCCTGCCAATATAAGCATGCATATTTAGTTTTGTCCACCGAGCACGGTCAGTTAGGGTAGCATAAAGACCCTGACCTATTTTCCAAGAGTGTGTTATGCCACGGTCTGTTTGATTTCTCAAGAGTTGACGCCTGTAGTGCCTCCAAAGAATGAGAAACGGGGCTTCCACTAATGCTCTTCGATAGCAGACGGCCTGTCTGGAAGCACGTTGTAGACCTAGCATCATGTGATGAGTTTGTTTTCTTTTTCGAGTCAAGTAAATACTTCTTTTGGGGAAGAAGCTAACGTATTCAGGCAAAGTGACTGTGATTGTCCAATGGGGTTTAGGCCTGGACATAAAGCAGCCATCATCCAATTAGGCAATTCCAGTGCCCCTGCGCTTAATTGTGAGCACATTGAGATGTGTTTTGGAACGGAGCCCGTCCTCATTGGCTGCTACACATGGGGCCATTGATAAAGAAGTTGCCTGCCAGGACATAGTTAACCAACTTTGAGAGGGGCATCTCACACCATGGGACAAAAACCAATAAAGGTTTTGCATGGGGCGGATTGATTAAATTTGGTTTACCGGCATGCGCTTTAGATTAATGATTGCCTTTATTGAAACCCAAGCCTGTGTAGTTTGTGCAATGGTTTGCATGACGTTTGACCTCTTCTTGGTATGAATTATAACCTGCTTTATTTGTTTGGGATTACGTAAAATCACTGTTTGATGAATGCATCCCTAAAGTGACCCAAACTTGCCAGATGTCATTCCTTGGGGAAATCCAGGCCTTTAAACTGACAGATAGTCAACCGCATACTCTCACGTGTGTGCCGTATGCTGCAGTGCAAACATCTCATAATATTGCCGTCGAGTCGAGTCCTCGCTTCACCGTATGTTCTCCTCCAGCTGTGCGTGCTGGCGTTGACTTGTGTTTTCGCGGTGCGAACCGACAGCTCTGCGACAGGACTGTCTGTTTAAAAAAAAAAAAGAAAAACGCTTCAAATGCTTCTGGCTCACATATGAAGTGAAGCTCCTTAAGCTAAAGCAGAGCTGAACGGTGCAGAAATCTGAGATCTTGGCACACCGAGGCTTTGGCGTACTTTTGTGAGGGGTCTGGCCAGTGAATATACCGCTTGTTCCTCTCGATGCTCAGGATGGTTTGCCAAATATGACCCACCCTGAAGCGCTTGTGTGAATTCATGCCCGTTACACTCTCTAATTCTCAGTGACTAAAGAGGGGCCCCCGGTCTGGTCTTTACTCAAACGTGGGGCCAAACGGAAAGAATACGCCGAGGCTTAGGACACGTTCTTATGCGTGCATGCTGTAAGGCCTAAACACAACATTTGACAAAAGACCAAAAGAAGTGTTTGGCTTTAGCTAGCGTTTGAAGATGTTTGGGAGGGTTTTACCCACGAATCAATGGAGCGCCAGCACTATCATCAAACGCCGAGTCTATAAAACTCTATAAAGTACAAAGAAACTCCATAGAGTTGTGTGCACACTATATTTGAAATCCTTTAGGATGGCATTGTGTGAGAACCAGACCACTATTTAAAGGGTAAGTTCACCCATTCTGTCATTTACTCATCCTCATGTCGTTCCAACCCCATATGGCTTTCTTTATTTATTCTGTGGAACATTAAAGTAGATGTTTTGAAAAAAAAAATCTGCCTTTTTTGTCCATACAGTTGTTTGGATGTCTTCTTTAGTCTTCCACAAAAGTTTGGAACAGCATTTTTGGGTCAATTAACCCATTTTTTTTTAGTTAATTATTACATTTTATTTAAACACAGCAAGTCAAAACTTGTCATGCCAAGTTTGGAGTCAATGTCAATAATTAATGCCACACTTGGTGGACACACTCTCAAAAATGAGGTTTTTTATTGATATTTATGGTTACATGAAGAATCTTTGGTAACGCCTCGCCTCCTTTTACCCATGGACTTACTATGTACTTATTATAGTAATTATAATTACTCGGTACTAACCCTGAACCTACCCCTAAACCCATGTACTTACCTTATATTACCAGTACTTTCTAGGTAAGTACACTGTAAGTAAGTACACATAAGTACTTAGCATTACCGAAACTTTAAAGGGATCCCCCAGAGTTATCATTATTGAATCCATTCAGCTGATCTCCAATTCTGGCGGTACCACTTTTAGCATAGCTTAGCATACATCATTGAAGTGGACAAGACCATTAGTATTTCTCAATGAGAGTATAGTTCCTAGCCATATCAGCCTAGAAAATCGCAACTTTACATTTTCCATTGGTCTTAGTGCACGATGTAACTCTAGAAGACTCAAGTTTTAAATAGGAAAAATATTGAAACTATTTGGTCTTTTTTTTTTTTTTTTTGAGAAATGCTAATGGTCTTGTCCACTTCAATGATGTATGCTAAGCTATGCTAAAAGTGGTACCGCCAGAACCGGAGATCGGATGAACGGATTTAAAAACGGTAAAACTCAGTTTACCTCTGGGGGAGTTGTAAAATGAGCCTATTTCCAAAAAAACAAAAAAAAAAAAACAAAAAAAAAAACTGGACTATCCCTTTAACATCTAGAAAAAATGATTATTTGTAGAACTGTTCATGGAAAGGTTCATTGAGGAACCCAAAATGATTCGTCTATAGCTGTGATTCCCAACCCTGCTTCTGAAGGACCCCCAACACTGGACGTTTTCTTTGTCTCCCTAATCAAATATACCTTATATATCCCCATGTGATAATGGGTTGAATCAGGTGTGTTTGATTTGGGAGACAAAGAAAACGTGTAGTGTTGGGGGTCCTTCAGGAGCAGGGTTAGGAAACTCTGGTCTATGGCATTGGAAATCCCAGTTTGGAACGTTTATATTTGAGCGTCAATCAGATTCAAGAGCTAAAGCAGGAATATTTTCACTACAAAGTGATCTGATCCTCACACAAAGCCATTGTAAGACTTGAAATACAGTGCACAAGCATTTTTTTGGGCTTTGTCAGTCACAGTCACCATTATGATGAAGAGAACAGGACATTCAGTATAACATCTTCTGGAAGAAATTCGGATTTGGAAAGAAATAATGACAAATCTTAAATTTGAGTGAACGGTAACTTTTTATTTGTGCCATTTTCTCTTCATAATTGCTAGTCTGCACACCAAAGTACATTATTGGTTGTCTCTGTTGGTTGTTAAATATCTAGTAGGACCAAGTAATTTGCTTTATTGGTTTTTTTTTTAAGCCACAATTGAACAACCCTTTAGATATTTAGAGGCAACCCATACAGGGCATTCAGCCTTAACAACGACACCCGTGATCCTCCACGTGGGCTAGGTTTACAACCTCTGGAGACTTCTGCAATGGAATTGAGAGTATTGAGAGTATGAGATGGTTTCGGTGATAGGAATTTCAGATGGTTTTATGCAATACTTCAGGAAAGAGACAGCTGACATCCACTTGGAAGAACGTTTCTGTATTTGTTTGTGTTGTGAGTATTTGAAGAACGTTTCTGCATTAGGTTGTGTTGTGAGTATTTGAAGAACGTTTCTGTATTTGGTTGTGTTGTGAGTATTTGAAGAATGTTTCTGTATTTGGTTGTGTTGTGAGTATTTGTTTCTGTATTTGGTTGACTTGCGAGTATTTGAAGAACGTTTCTGTATTTGGTTGTGTTGTGAGTATTTGAAGAATGTTTCTGTATTTGGTTGTGTTGTGAGTATTTGTTTCTGTATTTGGTTGTGTTGTGAGTATTTGAAGAATGTTTCTGTATTTGGTTGCATTGTGAGTATTTGAAGAATGTTTCTGTATTTGGTTGTGAGTATTTGAAGAACGTTTCTGTATTTGGTTGTGTTGTGAGTATTTGAAGAACGTTTCTGTATTTGGTTGTGTTGTGAGTATTTGAAGAATGTTTCTGTATTTGGTTGTGTTGTGAGTATTTGAAGAACATTTCTGTATTTGGTTGTGTTGTGAGTATTTGAAGAACGTTTCTGTGTTTGGTTGCATTGTGAGTATTTGAAGAATGTTTCTGTATTTGGTTGTGTTGTGAGTATTTGAAGAATGTTTCTGTATTTGGTTGCATTGTGAGTATTTGAAGAATGTTTCTGTATTTGGTTGTGAGTATTTGAAGAACGTTTCTGTATTTGGTTGTGTTGTGAGTATTTGAAGAACGTTTCTGTATTTGGTTGTGTTGTGAGTATTTGAAGAATGTTTCTGTATTTGGTTGCATTGTGAGTATTTGAAGAATGTTTCTGTATTTTGTTGTGTTGTGAGTATTTGCAGTGTTTCTGTATTTGGTTGTGTTGTGAGTATTTGAAGAATGTTTCTGTATTTGGTTGTGTTGTGAGTATTTGAAGAATGTTTCTGTATTTGGTTGCATTGTGAGTATTTGAAGAATGTTTCTGTATTTGGTTGTGAGTATTTGAAGAACGTTTCTGTATTTGGTTGTGTTGTGAGTATTTGTGTGTTTCTGTATTTGGTTGTGTTGTGAGTATTTGAAGAACGTTTCTGTATTTGGTTGTGTTGTGAGTATTTGAAGAATGTTTCTGTATTTGGTTGTGTTGTGAGTATTTGAAGAACATTTCTGTATTTGGTTGTGTTGTGAGTATTTGAAGAACGTTTCTGTGTTTGGTTGCATTGTGAGTATTTGAAGAATGTTTCTGTATTTGGTTGTGTTGTGAGTATTTGAAGAACGTTTCTGTGTTTGGTTGCATTGTGAGTATTTGAAGAATGTTTCTGTATTTGGTTGTGTTGTGAGTGTTTGAAGAATGTTTCTGTATTTGGTTGTGTTGTGAGTATTTGAAGAATGTTTCTGTATTTGGTTGTGTTGTGAGTATTTGAAGAACGTTTCTGTATTTGGTTGCATTGTGACTATTTGAAGAATGTTTCTGTATTTGGTTGTGTTGTGAGTATTTGAAGAACGTTTCTGTATTTGGTTGTGTTGTGAGTGTTTGAAGAATGTTTCTGTATTTGGTTGTGTTGTGAGAATTTGAAGAACGTTTCTGTATTTGGTTGTGTTGTGAGAATTTGAAGCATGTTTCTGTATTTGGTTGTGTTGTGAGTATTTGAAGAATGTTTCTGTATTTGGTTGTGAGTATTTAGAGTGTGTTTCTGTATTTGGTTGTGTTGTGAGTATTTGAAGAACGTTTCTGTATTTGGTTGCATTGTGAGTATTTGCAGTGTGGTTCTGTATTTGTTTGCATTGTGAGTATTTGCAGTGTGTTTCTGTATTTGGTTGTGTTGTGAGTATTTAAAGCATGTTTCTGTATTTGGTTGTGTTGTGAGTATTTGAAGAACTTTTCTGTATTTGTTTGTGTTGTGAGTATTTGAAGAACATTTCTGTATTTGGTTGCATTGTGAGTATTTGAAGAATGTTTCTGTATTTGGTTGTGTTGTGAGTATTTGAAGAACGTTTCTGTATTTGGTTGCATTGTGAGTATTTGAAGAATGTTTCTGTATTTGGTTGTGTTGTGAGTATTTGAAGAACGTTTCTGTATTTGGTTGCATTGTGAGTATTTGAAGAATGTTTCTGTATTTGGTTGTGTTGTGAGTATTTGAAGAACGTTTCTGTATTTGGTTGCATTGTGAGTATTTGCAGTGTTTCTGTATTTGGTTGTGTTGTGAGTATTTGTGTGTTTCTGTATTTGGTTGTGTTGTGAGTATTTGAAGAACGTTTCTGTATTTGGTTGCATTGTGAGTATTTGCAGTGTTTCTGTATTTGGTTGTGTTTTGAGTATTTGTGTGTTTCTGTATTTGGTTGTGTTGTGAGTATTTGAAGAACGTTTCTGTATTTGGTTGTGTTGTGAGTATTTGTGTGTTTCTGTATTTGGTTGTGTTGTGAGTATTTGAAGAACGTTTCTGTATTTGGTTGTGTTGTGAGTATTTGCAGTGTGTTTCTGTATTTCGCTGCATTGAGTTTACAAATGCATTTCTGTATTTGTTTTTTTTTTGAGTATTTGCAGTAGGTTTCAATTTTGTGAGTACATTTTACATTTTGTGAGTATTTCCAGTGTGTTCCTGTGTTTAATTGCATTGTGACTATTTGCAGTGTGTTTCTGCATTTGGTTATGTTGCAAGTATTTGCAGATCGTTTCTGTATTTTGTTGCGTTTCTGAATTTGCATGTGTTTTCTTCAGTTGCAATGCGTTGGGCTCTTTCGGTCACGTTCAAATTTCTATTAGAAATATTTATGTAGCAGCATAAACCAGTTCTCTGTAAGGTAAGAAAACGCCAAGTATAGTGTTATACGTGTACATAAAATTTAAAAACGAATGAAAATTTTGCTTGATTCACGATGTGAACAGTCTTATCTATAATCCTGGCATTGTATATAACATATATTGTTGGATTTATGACAAATTGCTTTTGTTCGTCTTTTGTAAGTCGCTTCGGATAAAACCATCTGCTAAATGCATAAACGTAAATTTAAATGCTTATTGTAATTCTGGAAAACCCCATATTTAAATGCTTGGAAATGCCACAAAATGCTGCTTTAAAATTAATTGTGAAAACGAGATGCAGCAAAGAGCTGCGCAAACAAACTTCAGTCCAGTACCGAGAGACCCTGAGTCACAGGCTCGGTGAGACCAGTGAAACCACCCTCTCTCGCTGGGCTTGGACCATGCATTTTTCTGCAGTTAAACTGCAACCACTAATCACAGTGTGGCCTCACCGTTTCCTCTTGGAACGCTTCGCTCACGTCCTCCCTGCTGTGCAGAGCCTGGTCCCGCCCCAGCCCGAGGACCCATCGCTCTCTCTCTCTCCCCACCCCACTTCACCTTCATGGGACACGGGAGGATGGTCTCTGAGCCGCCAATGGCCTGGGCTCTGGTGCAAAACCACTCCAAAATAAACAGACTGCGTCCACACCGCTCACTTCTTTCCACTTTCTGTTTTCTTTTATTCTTCTCAGCCACATACTTTCTTCTTATGACCACTGCAACGAAACGAGAGGAAGTTTGACAGAAAAAAAAATTAGCAGAAGAGGTCAAGAAATACTTAGTTCAAAGGTTATGAATTGAAATATTTCCAAAATTGACTAGATAATGAAGAAAAATTAGTCAGCAAGAGTGCTTTCTTTCCCATTCAATAGTGCATCCCATGATGCACCTCACTTTTCAATAAGCTGGTTGATATACAGCCTTTAGTTTAACACATTATGGTTGTAAATCCTCAAACTTCCATTTAAATTCCAAAGTTTCAGGACTTTGATGGTGAATATAGTACTAGTAAAGGATGAAAATGTGTGTACAAATTTGTCTGGTTGCATATATTGGCTAATGAATAACTCGCATTGATCGGAGCGACCACTAGTAAAGTACAAGAAACGAGAGAATGGTTTAAGCCTTTGCTGCATGACTCTGAATTTGCCGAGCCACATCACCACAATTGTTTTCCAACTGTAAGCTTTTAGCAATAAGCTGCGCACTGGATCATAACGGGCCAAAGGCTTCAGCAGTTAAACTGGAGGCGCACAGCTGGTTATTATTATTTACTTGCAAAGCCAACAGCCTAGATCTTCCAGTACAGCCCCAATAACACAACTGGAACACAATAAGCAAATAAGACTGAGCTGTATGAAGAGAGAAAGGGTGCAAGGAGGGAGTTAAAGCATTTCAGAAAGAGTAACACGGCTCTCTCAAGTCTGGGCCTGGGCTTGGCTCCGTGTCCGGGCAAATCCATTCCCGTCAATGTGCGCGAGAGTCCGGGACTGCCGCCTTCTTTCCATGATCTCCTGTTACCCACAGTTTCTCTGGAGTTGTACATCACGAGTGAGCCCGATGAAGCTAATGTTAATGCGTTCTGCCTCATTATAGAGTGATCAGAGGATACAACTCTTTTCCAGCTCTCCTGTCCCACTGCTCTCGTACCTCTCTGTTAACTTTGGCACACGGCTGAGGCTGTTGAGTGGGAATCTTTGGTACTTTCTGTAAATTCTACTGTGAATCGTAACTCTTTGTCGGATTGCACTCTACCATGAAACACGGGAGCGTTTTCTTCTATAGCTTTTGGTTAAAAAGAACTGTAAAAGGTTCAATGCAACTTTGTTTGTGTACTGCAACACGACTTATGAGATTAAGAGACACTGTTGATTACTTAGGAGGAATTTAACCTGGTTTTGGAAACTTGGAGCTTGGAAAACTGACTTGTCAACAACTTGTTTTTGGAGTCAATTTTTGAATTTGTGATAATGCAAAGAAATTATTAACACACGCACAAAAGCAAGATATGATATATTAATAACTGATATTGTTGTATTCAATGTTTTTCTAAGCATTTTTTTTTTGCATAGTAAAATAAAACCGGTATAGCTGTAGTTTGCCTTTTTTTGCTAAATAATTTTGTCAGATAAATATTTTAACCAAGTTTAGTGTTTTTTTCTTCCCTCATATTATATATATATATATAATAGGGCTGTCGTCAACCGATTAATCGCAATTAATTGCATCCAAAATAAAAGTTTGTGTTTGTTTACATAGTATATGTTGGTGCACTGCGTATAATCATATATATATATATATATATATATATATATATAAATACACACACATGCTTGTATATATTTAAGAAATATTTTCATGTATATTCTGTATATAGATTTATATATAATTTATATTATATATAAATATAAATATTTTATATATAAATAATATTTTTCCTTAAATATACATTCTGGTGTGTGTTTTTATATATACAAAAAAATTATACACATTGCACCCACATATATTATGTAAACAAAAACTTTTATTTTGGATGCGATTAACTGCGATTAATCGGTTGACAGCCCTAATATATATATATATATATATATATATATATATACTGTATATATATTAGCCTTTTAATGATCATCAACATGTCTTGATATTTATGCTTTTAGTGTAAAATAGTTTAAAAGAAACCAGCTAAACGCTACTTGTAGACTCAGAATGTTTAGTATTGTTTAGTATAAGAACTAAAACTGGTAAAAGTCCAGAAAAAAAATGCTAAACAACAATATTTAGCAACATAAGCTAGCGTTCCAAAGTTCGGGGTTGGTAAGAATCTGTATTTAAAAAAAAAAAAAAAAATGCCATTCAGAATCTTTTGTGAAAATTTTGATACAAACGAATTAGAGTTGAATCAGAGTTGAGTTGACTCTAAAATGACTTTGAAGTGATTCACAGTGAATTCATAAATCAAACTCACCGCTTTTGCTCCTAAAGAGACTTGAAATGAGTCGCAAATCTGAGAAAACAGAATCACTGTGATATTCATTTTATTGTTTAATTTTATATCTCTAGAAATATCACCATGACTAAAACGTACAGCGGTAATACCGTGGTATTCTTTGAGTCTTGATTGGCGTACCATGTAAATTCCATGGTATATAAATACGGTACAGTACCACAAACACACTCTTCAATAAAGGCCTCTAATTTGAGCTGAAATGTACATTTATCTAGACAACTGCGCTGCAATATTTGCAGTTTTAGTTTTGTTCCCTTCACACACCAAACTCTCCCTCCATCACTCTGAAATGATACCTCTCCAGGTACACTACTCACACTGCCTATCTATCGCTCTGTCCCTTGTTTACTCTCTCCGATGGAGACTGAAGATGAAAGACCCTCCGTGTTTCTGGAGGAGCCTGCCGCTCAGCTGAGCCGAGTCAAAGAAACGGAGGGAGATAAAGGGTGAGAGAAAGAGGGAAGGAGGGGGAAAATCCTGTCATGTTGACCTTGTCTGGCTGCCAGGGATCGGAGGGGGGGAGTATTGAGGGGAGGGCGGTCTTGCTTTGAGAAAACAGGCGCCCCATGTGAGGGGAACGAGAGAACACAGGCACACAGTGAGGCTGGCAGAGACACAGAAGGAAAGAAGAACAGAGGCAGAGAGAAAAGAGTGTGTGTGTGTGTGTGTGTGTGTGCCTGAGAGGGAGAATAGGTAGAAGATCAGCAACGACGTCCACTGTGTCTTCCTGCAAAAACTATTTATATTGCAGTAAACATTCATTTAAGGTTCCTTTTGTTTTTGATATGCGTGTCTAAATGTATAATAATACAAATATGTATTGACAATTTTTTCTACCTTCTATTATTACATATTTAGATGTACAGTATAACCCCAAATAAAGACTTAAAACTTAAAAAAATAAACATTTCTTATGATCGTCAAGATCAACAAAGGCAAGGAGATGCTCACCATTAATTATAAATTTAGGAAAGACAGATTAACAACTATATTTTCCACAATACTAGATTTGTTTTATTTTATCTCTGTTAAAAACTAAAACTGTCAACTATATAAAATAATTAATCGGATGATTTCTACATAAAAATATTTTATGTTTTGACAGCATTAAAGTCCTCCTGTGGTAAAAATCCAGTTTTTAATATTGTTTATGTGTCTATGTGGTGTTTTTAATATACTTTAACACAAACCATGTGCAAGTTCATAAGTCGACAGCATTGCTGAGTGTTTATAAAACTGCAGTGAACACACGGTTTGCAATCGCTGGTGTTTCTGACTTCACAAACGACCTTGTAGCCAATCAGATCAACGAGTGGATCTCTGAGCTAAGTGAGTGAGTGGAGGCGGGGCTCATTTGCATATTCATAGATATGCGTATACTAATTGTATACAATATTCATTTAACCTTACATTTTATCCTATAAAAACATTGTTTACTTGCATATCATGTGACCATTACCCTACATCAGAAAACCACGAATATGCAAATGTGTTGTTAAATTGTTAAAATATTACCTTTAGGGGCAATTAAGTAAGTATTTTAGGTCAAAGGGGTTCGGCGGATGAAATGTTTCTGGGGTAAACAACCACCAGCACGACTTAACATCACTTTAATTTGTCATCTAATTACACTGTTTTGTTCTGAGTTCCTTCATCTTCCTGTTTTCTTTCCACCGCGGTGTGTTTTGGTTTCGAGATCTGAACACCCGCTCCGCCTCTCACTTCTGAACAGCCGCTCATTCCCAAACATTCCCTGTCGCCTCCAGCCCGGGCGGCACACAGGTGTCCATCAACATGCCGGAGGAATCCTGGCCAAATTAAAAAATCACCGCAATACTCCATCATGTGAGCCGCCGGGATCCTGACACCACTGACATCGCTAGTCACAGCAAATTACGCTTGATTTCGGCTTTGTGAACATACACTGCAAAAAAAATATTTATGACTTGTTTTCCAGTACAAATATGTAAATTATATCCATCTTGATATCACTCTTAAAGGAGTAGTTAATTTAAAAAAAAAAACTTTTGCTGATAATTTACTCACCCCCATGTCATCCAAGATGTCCATGTCTTTCTTTCTTCAGTCGAAAAGAAATTAAGGTTTTTGATGAAAACATTCCAGGATTTTTCTCCATATAATGGACTTCAGTGGGAACCAAACGGTTCAAGATCCAAAAGACAGTTTCAGTGCAGCTTCAAAGGGCTTTAAACGATTGCAGACGATGAATATGGGTCTTATCTAGCGAAACGATCACTCATTTAATAAATAAATAACAAAGTTTAAGTTTTATAAGCTCAAATGGTCGCCTTGCTCTGTTCTTGTGATGCTCGTTCGTGACTCTCCTGTTCTAACTCGTTTATCAAAATGAACAAATCTTTTTTCGTGTCATTTGGTTCATTCAACGAACGAAATAAACGAGTTGACTCGGGAAAAGATTAGTTCATTTTGATACATTTCATTCATTTTAACTTGTTGATCAAAATGAACAAATCTTTTTTCGAGTCATGACTCGAAGGGTCCTAGATAAGACCCTTATTCATCGTCTGGTGTCGTTTAAAGCCATTTGAAGCTGCACTGAAACTCTCATTTGGACCTTGAACCTTTTGGTTCCCATTGAAGTCCATTATATGGAGAAAAATCCTGGAATGTTTTCATCAAAAAGCTTAATTTCTTTTCGACTGAAGAAAGAATGACATGGACGTCTTGGATGACATGGGGGTGAGTAAATTATCAGCAATAATTTTTTTTTTAAAGTGAACTACTCCTTTAAATACACCAGATAACGAGCAACTAAACAAGAAACAGGTAATGAACATAATCGGTAACTAATTAAGTGAGTTTATGTTAAACTTAATTCTATCAAGATTTTTTTCTGACCCCATTAGCAGATATTTGTACTTGTTTTAAGCATAAAGTCACTTATTTTGGATCTTTTTTTTTTCTTCAGAAAACAAGACTCAATGCCCTGGTTTCACAGACAGGGCTTAGATTAAGTCAGCATTATCCCTTAGTTAGTTCAAATAGGACAATTAAGTGGCTTTTATAAATGTGCCTTGGAAAACATTACTGATGTGAATCTTGAGAAAAAAATAATGTTATGATATAATTTTAGATATGCCAGTGCCAGTTGTTTTCAGTTAAAACAGCTCAAACATGTCTTAACTAGCTTAAAGGAGAACTCCGGCGAACAATGAACCTTTGGTCTAATAAAACATTGGTACATGGTATATCGCTAGTTTATACCACTAACAAGGCTCAAAATAGCCCCACACTAACACAGTAACATAATGAGGGTCCATACATGCAAAACAAAGCATTGAGAACTTTGTAAGTGTACAGACCGTTTAATAAGAAGATACTTTATGAAGACAGTTCACTTCGTGTATACAGACAGGAGCCATCTTAGAAAATAGTCTCGATAAGTCGATTCCCCGAACGTCGTGCTGAGTGATCTGAGCTGTATGAAGTTCAGCGAACTTCTGAACTGTATGAACCGCTTTCGGGGATCGACTTATCGAGACTATTTTTTAAGATGGCTGCTGTCTGTATACACGAAGTGAACTGTCTTCATAAAGTATCTTCTTATTAAACGGTCTGTACACTGACAAAGTTCTCAATGCTTCGTTTTGCATGTATGGACCCTCATTATGTTACTGTGTTAGTGTGGGGCTATTTTGAGCCTTGTTAGTGGTATAAACTAGCGATTTCTTTTTACTTAGTCAATGCCCCCATTACTAGCATTATACGCTAAACAGTTTTTAGAGATAAAACTCTTTACATTCGATTATCATGAAAACAAATCTCAGAGAACTGTTGACTATGTACCGATGTTTTATTAGACCAAAGGTTCATTGTTCGCCGGAGTTCTCCTTTAAGCCTTGTCTGTGAAACCAGGCAAATATCAAATAAATATATCTTGATTTAAGAATGTTTATATATTTTACTGATAAACAAGAGTAAGAAATGTTTTTTTGCAGTGAGGGCATGGGCTTTTAGTAAAAAAAAAAAAAAAATAGAGATTTTTTTGCCTCTGTAATATTCGAATTGAGGAAATGAGTGCGAGTCTGAGACAGCACCTCCCGAAGTTTGAAGTATATCCGCTGCGCCCAGTGTTGGCCCGAACTCAAAGTGCAGCCTGCCTGCTGTATGTTTTATTCCTCTTATAAAAGCAAGAGCCCCTCGAGCCCCTAAGCTCACGCTTGACATGACATTCGCTCTCGGTGTCGCTGCAGGGAACTGAAATATAGCAGAAGGTCGTTGCCCAACGTGCCGAGTTTCCATGCGCTCGTCAGCTCCCGTAAATCTGCGGCTCGGAGTCTGTTAACGCTGTGGGATGGAAGGGAACGCCAGACCCTCGCTCTACACCCACACATTTGCCACCGCACCCAATGGTCGAAGTGTTGAGGCACGGTTTTACTTTTTTAGACAGGACATTCTCAAACAGACATCAAACATCTTGAGTTTCTGGACAATCTCATGTGTATTTAAAGTTAGCTAAAGGTTAGTTCACTCAAAAATGAAAATCCTGTCATACTCTGCTCTGATTGGTCAGATGACCCAGTCTGCTGTGATTGGTCTACTCTGCTCTGATTGGTCAGATTGACCAGTCTGCTGTGATTGGTCTACTCTGCTCTGATTGGTCAGATGATCCAGTCTGTTGTGATTGGTCTACTCTGCTCTGATTGGTCAGATGATCCAGTCTGTTGTGATTGGTCTACTCTGCTCTGATTGGTCAGACGGCCCAGTCTGTTGTGATTGGTCTACTCTGCTCTGATTGGTCAGATGACCCAGTCTGTTGTGTTTGGTCTACTCTGCTCTGATTGGTCATTAGGATCCAGTCTGCTGTGATTGGTCTACTCTGCTCTGGTTGGTCAGATGGTCCAGTCTGTTGTGATTGGTCTACTCTGATTGGTCAGACGACCCAGTCTGTTGTGATTGGTCTACTCTGCTCTGATTGGTCAGATGACCTAGTCTGTTGTGTTTGGTCTACTCTGCTCTGATTGGTCATTAGGATCCAGTCTGCTGTGATTGGTCTACTCTGCTCTGATTGGTCAGATGGTCCAGTCTGTTGTGATTGGTCTACTCTACTCTGATTGGTCAGACGGCCCAGTCTGTTGTGATTGGTCTACTCTGCTCTGATTGGTCAGATTACCCAGTCTGTTGTGTTTGGTCTACTCTGCTCTGATTGGTCATTAGGATCCAGTCTGCTGTGATTGGTCTACTCTGCTCTGATTGGTCAGATGGTCCAGTCTGTTGTGATTGGTCTACTCTGATTGGTCAGACGACCCAGTCTGTTGTGATTGGTCTACTCTGCTCTGATTGGTCAGATGACCTAGTCTGTTGTGTTTGGTCTACTCTGCTCTGATTGGTCATTAGGATCCAGTCTGCTGTGATTGGTCTACTCTGCTCTGATTGGTCAGATGGTCCAGTCTGTTGTGATTGGTCTACTCTACTCTGATTGGTCAGACGACCCAGTCTGTTGTGATTGGTCTACTCTACTCTGATTGGTCAGACGACCCAGTCTGTTGTGATTGGTACTGCTTACAGCATGTGTCAGAAAAGAATCCTCATCTTGTGGAAGTAATCAAAGTGGATTGGCTTATTGCAAACAAATCTACGTAGGTTCATGCAGGAGGAAGTAAGACTGTATTACTTACATCATTTCAGCCCCTGGACTCTGTTGACATTAATTGTACAGATTAAAACAGCCAAAACATTCTTCAAATTATCTTCTTTTGTGTTCTGCAAAAAAAAAAAAGCAAGCAACAAGGGTTTAGAATGAAATGATGGTGAGTAAATAATGACAGAATTGTAATTGTTGGTTGAACTATACCTTTAACAGCTCTCAGGTTTTCATGCACTCACTGACTTGTTCATTAGACAGGCCTATTGCATGTCTGCACAGGCTGTGTGGTGACTTTGTAATATTGTTTGATTGCACGCAGAGGAATGCCATGTTTTCGTAGGTAGGCTCCACGTGGAGTCTCAGCAGAGAGTGGAAAAAGTGAGAGTGTGTGTGTATGCTTCCAGGATTTAGCCAGGTGCCAATCCCCCGGCATTCCTGCGCTGACCTCGAATGCTTTTTCCCTCCACCGCCTCCAGGGGAGGTCTGTCTCAGCAGGGCCGAGCGGGCTAGGTCGAGTCCAGGGGCGGATCTGAGGAACAATCAACAGAAATATGCACAAACAACAACACAAACTGGCCATAATCGCACTCTCCATCTACGCTGAGGTCTGTTAGAGTTCACCAGTGAGTGGAGAGATGGGGTCTGTGCAGTCAAAGGCCGTTCGCAAGCTGTTTTTAGAAGTTCAACAGTTCACTGCAGAAATGTGAAATAGAAAAACGGAGAGAATGGGTTCTGCTTCAACTGCATGGAGCCCGCAAGCATACTGACACTTTTCTGTCATGAAAAAAATATGCATTTTTCCTCAAACAGCCAGATTGTAGGGAATTCTTCTGATTTAAGGACATTGTACACTGAGTCCATATGCATTTTTCCGTATTCGGTGGTCTGAATTGTCGAAACACCATTCAAACACCATTCAAACTCCTTGCTATGGATGAGAAAAACGCAGAAAATCGAACCCGATTCGATTTTTTTTATGACGGACAGAATTTTCGGAGGCAATGTGCATGCAAGTGTGACTGACACAATGGAGGTTGTATTTATTTTTTAACGTGCGAAAATTTCGGACGTGAATTTCGATCTCTTTAGAGTTTACATACACTTTAAAGGTTTGATGACTGTTTTTATTTTATTTTAGTATTATTTTTTTATATGCTATACTAGTAGGGATGCACCGATATGAAAATTTTGGCCGATACCGATAACCGATAATTCTTTATATTTGAAAGCCGATAACCGATATATCGGCCGATAAACTTAAATCCAAATTTTTATCTAATTTTGAGAGCCTGATTACAAATACAAAAGTCTCACAATTCAATCCATGTCCCAAGCGCACAATTACAATGATGTTCTCATTATAGTATTGTATAGCCGATATGACAGATTTGCGCTGTACATGATGTACCGAACAATATTTTCATTTTTTGAAGAGATTTCTATCATATTTCAAGAAATTCAAAAACATAAACAGTGCTCAACAAGTGTCTCAGCTGAAGGGAATAATACATTATTTATCGGCTTTAATATATCGGCCACATTTCGATACCGATACCGATATGCTGGCTGATATATTGTGCATCCCTATGCTATACTATTTAGAATTTTATTTTTGTGTAATTTAAAGAAATGGGATTGGATCATGGGATCGTTCTGTGATACTTTTGCAAGTTTTTTTTAACAAGCTTAATGGTGGTGGTGGTGATGGCGCACTGGATAAGACACATGCCTTTGGTGTGACCCAGGTTCGAATCCACGGTGAGACACCAATGTGTCCCTGCGCAAGACACTTAACCCCTAGTTGCTCCAGAGGCGTGCGACCTCCGATATATATAGCAATTGTAAGTCTTTTTGGATAAAAGCATCAGCTAAATGAGTAAATGTAAATGTAATGCTAGGCGCGATTCACTGCCATTATATGGAGGAGCGCATGTGGCATATTTAAAAAATAAAATTGTCCTTTTGTAGTACACGACAGAAAGAAGGGCACAGGGCATTAGATGAACACCAGGGTGAGTAAATAGTAAAATGTAATTTTAGGGTGAACTACACCTTTAAAGTAAAGCTAACTGCAGACTAGCATATGCATTTTGTTGTCAGTGATAAATCTCATCTTGTTTACCAAATTGTGCGTTCCACTTCTCTGACATAACATTCTTGTCTATTTAGGAGATGCCTTCAAGGAGAACTCCGACGCAAAATTAACCTTTGGTCTAATGAAACATCGGTACCTAGTCGACCGTTCTCTGAGATTTGTTTTCATGATAATCGAATGTAAAGAGTTTTATCTCTAAAAACTGTTTAGCGTATATAATGCTAGTACTGGGGGCATTTAATATGTAAAAAAAAAAATCGCTAGTTTATACCACTAACAAGGCTCAAAATAGCCCCACACTAACACAGTAAAATAATGAGGATCCCTACATGCAAAACGAAGCATTGAGAACTTTGTAAGTGTACAGACCGTTTAATAAGAAGATATGCTATAAAGATTTGGGGCTATTTTGAGCCTTATTAGTGGTATAAACTAGCGATTTCTTTTTTACTTATTAAATGCCCCCATATACTAGCGTTATACGCTAAACAATTTTTAGAGATAAAACTCTTTACATTCAGACTGATCTTATGAAGTAGCGTGTGTATGACACGCCAATTCGTATTTCCATTTTTGGCGTGCTATCAACACGCATAATCGCTTTTCAGCGTGTTTATGAACGCCGTTGACTTAACGTTATTACTGTATATATAAATATATGACTTACCCCAACCTCGTCCCTAACCCTAACCGTCACTGGGGTTAATGGGATTTATGACTGTTCCCCTACCATCCTAGGAAAAAAAAGATCGCTCCCAGATGTAGATCAACATTTTGCTTCGTTTCGCGCGTACATTTGACGGCGTGTACATACACGCGGAATGATGTGGACGTTAATGGCGTAGACATACACGCATACACGCGGATAGCTCAAAATGCGTAGAGATAACATGCCACTTGACTCGAGTCACTTGAAGTCATGATGTCATGTTGTTACATTCGATTATCATGAAAACAAATCTCAGAGAACGGTCGACTAGGTACCGATGTTTTATTAGACCAAAGGTTCATTTTGTGCCGGAGTTCTCCTTTAAAGTCCCGCTGTGTTGAAAATCAAGTTTTTAATGTAGTTTATAAGTCTATATGGTGTTTTTAATATGCTTTAACACAAACCATGTGCAAATTCATAAGTCGACAACATTGCTGAGTGTTTATAAAACTGCAGTGAACCAAAGACAGTCTCAAACACACGGTTTGAAATCGCTGGTGTTTCTGATGTCACAAACTACCTTGTAACCAATCAGATCAACGAGTGATCGTCAACCAGTGGATCTCTGAGTGAGTGGAGGCGGGGTTCATTTACATATTCATAGAACCGCGTAAACTAAACGAGGAAAAGCTGTAGAGTTACTATTTTAAGGCATGAAGAATTTAAAAAACATTTAAATATGTCATTTTGGTGATAAAAGATGAGTTTTAAGGGATGAAATGATTGACTACACGGGGACTTTAAGAGTAAGTCAAGCTCCTCAACCTTTGAAGAAAAGCAAATAATATGCCAACCTCATGCTTGAATGTTAAAAACCGTCTACTTCTATCCTAAAAGCACAAATTAGCAAAGAAATACTAACCACAAGCAAACAATGAGCGCTTAATATGAGCTGTCTCGTTTCTGTCTGACTCTCACCATTCCAGCCCCCTGCTTTTCTTTTTCCTACTCTTTGGTGCTCTCTTCCCAATGCGCTTTTTATTCGTTTCAGACGGCGAGAGAAATGCAGACCGCCCTGCCCTGCTAGCACTCTCCAGGCCCTGTTATTGCACGCAGGAGTCTGCGGATTGCATCACTGTTTGTGGCTGGAGGCGGCAGGAATCAAAACGGATTGAGAGACGGGAAAGGAGGAGAGAGAGAGAAAGAGACACCGAAATGATGCCGAGTTGGGGAAAAAAACAAGTCAAGGGCTGGCCAATGCCGATTTAGACAAATTGCCTGAGATTGGTTGCGAAGCTTAATAACTTTGACGTAAAGAAACCCCATTACTCTGATAGATTTTTTTGGTTTGTTACATAAGCGGAGAGAGAGAAAGAGACTTTTCTCACAGTCGAAAACCAAAGTTTTATTCCCTTATATATAAATACACACACACACACTTTTATGGTAGCCGAGATTAATTGATTTGACGATAGATAAACTAAAACAACTTTTTAAAAAAAATAAAAATGTATTAAAACTATTTAAATAATAAAAAGATAATAGTAAAACGACAAATGCACATAACAAAATTAATAAAATCTAAATTAATAATGACAATATAAGTTATGCAGACATCATTTTTGGCCAGGCTGTCATACAAAGAAATTATGAACGCATACAAAAACAAGAAAACCAATGAAATATATAAATAACTGGTTGTGTCAATTAATGCTATATATTTATTTAAAAAAAAGTAGCTGCAGTCTGCCGTTCTTGCCAAAAAAAAAAACCCAAAAAGATAAAAATTTGTCAGATAAAATATCTATTTTGATGGTTTATGTTAACTTATAGGGTAATTATAAACAATACCCTCCAGACATCACTTTTAGCCGTATAATGGATATAAAAAAAGAATAAAAAATATAAAATGTTTGTCCCTTTGGATATTACAGCAAAGCAACTCTAGTCTGCAAGAGACACGAAGATTGAAAGAGCTGCTCTCCGAAGACAATTTATTCAGAGATAAACAGCTATGAAATATGCATTACACTAAATGTGACCGGGAGAATTCAACCTTACTAATCATTCATCATCGAGTCAAGTCACATTTATTCATAGTGCAATATTAATAATGAGCACATAGCGCTAGCAACGGCAAGGCCTCGGGTTCGATGCAGGGAAAACAAGAACTTATCAAATGTAAACGTGAACGTAAGTCACTTTAGATAAAAGCATCTGCCAAATGCATAAATGCAAATTCAGTTCAACAATAAAGCAAATCAATAATAGTGCAAATTTCATTTAAACTTAGCTTAATATCAGTCAATAGCGAATGCATGGACGATATGGTAACACTTCAGCTTGTTAAGCATAATGCATTATTCATAATATACGTTATAATTGCGAAAATTAATACTAACCAAAGTTAAAATATTTGCAGATTCCTTGTTGCATCTGAAATTGGTTGCTTGTCATGTGTTTTAATGATTTATTCCTTCTAAAGGTGTAACAATGATTGTTATATTATTATAACTGTGGTTATAATTATTCACTAGATCAAAAAATGCATTAAAATACTTTTATAATGCATTATATACAATAAATGCTTTAAGTATAGATGGATTTTATACCAAATTCAAGCCGCACTGTGATGTAAAATGCCAAAAAACTTGGATGTTTATGGACATATTCAGCAGTGATTCCATTGCCAAAAAGTGAATCATCTGTATATGCATAATCACTCATCTTATCTTCCTTTTTTGTTTCACTGATCCTATGCTGTTTGTTCAGTATTAACCTTGGCTTCCACTCCTGGCTCTGTGATTTCAGTTCAAACAGCGCTATTATCAGGTGTATGTGCTGCATTGTAAGGCAATGGCGTTGTGAGCTACAAAAATGTATTTGCATTTGCACAGCTTGCCTCTGATGAAATCTCATCTCTCTCGCCAAGGCGCATTATTCGTGTGGTCCTCTGCCACGAGCTTTATAGTCGAGGGATAAGTGCCATTTCATACGCTGGTCATAACAAATGACATAACAGTGCCATGCTAATTGAAAGTGGCGATATTTAAAGAGCTATTGTGAATTAGGATGAGATCTAAACAAAGAAAATTCGAGCAGTCGGTCATTCAGAATAAATCCTTCCAGATTCATCATGCAAGTAAACTGTGTTTTAGAAATTATAGAAATAGTTTTCCACTATTTGCGTTATTCTTAGGTGATCGTTTTTAGGGAAATCCCCTCCTTCACTAAACAAACCCACTTAAAATAAGAAGGTAATCAGAAGCGGAAACATTCGTAGAAAGCGAATCGTAACGCTCAAAATTGCGGATGTAGCAATCAAGCATTTCAGTTAAATAGACACATGCTTTTCCTTTGTTTACTCAGATTGACATATCAGTTTTTCATCAAAATGATAGCAATAAGGTCAGTGTGTGTTGATCATATAGTTTTTTAAATTTTATTAATCAAGCGATTCAATAACAGTGTGTGGATCTACTCCAATTGTTTAGTGTGATCTTAAAGAATTACAATTTTTCTCCATTTTTACTTGTATATACTCGTATGCCTATTACCTTCAAATAAAGGTAACTTTTTTTTAATAATAAATTGCAACAGATTTTTTTTTTTTTTTTAATCAATTAAACGCTTTTAAGTAGTATAGTATTTTGGCCTGTTTTTCAGTTGAAATATCCAAAGATGCTGCTGGATATAAGTCATTCTCTGAAAACAAGGGTCGATATCTAATTCTAAGTTGCTTCTTAAATAGTTATTTTTTGTAAAGGATTTTAAAAACATATTTTTTAACTAGAAAATTAGAAAAATTAAAATAGAAAATTGTTATTATTAATTATGTAAATATATACTTAATTGTGAAATAGTCCAATGCACACGCACAAACACACATATATAAGAACACTGTTTAAAGGAGTAGTCCACTTTTAAAAACATTTTTGCTGATAATTTACTCACCCCCATGTCATCCAAGATGTCCATGTTTTTCTTTCTTCAGTCGAAAAGAAATGAAGGCTTTTGATGAAAACATTCCAGGATTTTTCTCCATATAATGGACTTCAATGGGAACCAAACGGTTCAAGGTCCAAAAAGACAGTTTCAAAATGAACGAATCTTTTCCCGAGTCAACTTGTTAATTTCGTTCGTTGAATGAACTAAATGACACGAAAAAAGATTAGTTCATTTTGATAAACAGGAGAGTCACAAGCTTATAAAACGTAAACTTTGTTATTTTTTTTTAAAAATGAGTGATCGTTTCGCTAGATAAGAAACTTATTCATCATCTGGAATCGTTTAAAGCCCTTTGAACAGTTTATACTGAAAGTGTCTTTTGGACCTTGAACCGTTTGGTTCCCATTGAAGTCCATTATATGGAGAAAAATCCTGGAATGTTTTCATCAAAAACCTTAATTTCTTTTCGACTGAAGAAAAAAAGACATGGACATCTTGGATGACATGGGGGTGAGTAAACTATCAGCAAAAGTTTTTTTAAAGTGAACTACTCCTTTAAGTTAGAAGTTGTGAGAGTCTTCTCTTCGCTATTGTGACGTGAAACGGCTTCACGAACAAGAACAAATGTAGGGCGGGGCTTGATTTGATTGGATGGTTGTGATTTGCCATTGGTTGGTCTCCGCCCCCATGCTAGTCAACATCATCAAAGGAAGAGAAGAGATGAGCTGCAAGAGGGAGGGGAAGTTATTTTCATTAAAGTGCACTAAAAAAATATATATATTTTTAAATGTGCACTATTAAATCATTTGTAATAAATACTGCAAAATTCCATTAAAACAAATTGGATTTCATGGTGACTTTAAACATCAGAACTCAGCTATGAGAGATCTAATATAAAAGTTCCCTGCTGCTTGGAAGGCGCCTACGCTTCTTTTGCCAAAGCCAAATATCTAAACCCCACGTCGTCCCACAATACCTCCTGTTTCCTTAAAGCTATACATGCCCTCACAAAAATGTATGGAGCTACGCCCTAAAAACACGTCAGACGCTCCACAAACATATGGCCTAAATCCAAATACTGAGTCAAATACGTACAAAACCTCGCCTGTATATATCTTATATGCTTCATAGCAAAATGTTTACAATGAACCTCCATGTGGAGTAATCGAGTCAAGCATTATACGATATTTAAAGCTGGTTTGAAACACGAGCTTATAGGAGACAAAGTGTGACTGTTCCAGATGAGGGAAATGATAGGACGGGCGGGCAGTAATACACAACAGCATGTTGCAGAGCTGTTGTATCTTGTGACAGACACAAAAACCCCGAGCGTGACCCTTCCTCCACCCCTGAGCTCAGACCCCCGAGTCAAGTCGGGTCAGCGTGTGTTTCATAATCCCACCCTCGGCTGTGTTTACTGCGGGAACGATAAATACAGCGTCAGCTTCTCCTCACACGCCTCGAGTCCACCAGTGACGGTTAGTCTGCTGGGGAACAAACAAACAAACATCAGGATAGCAACATTAAATCAAAGCTGACTGTATTTACACCCTCTTGCAGATTCTGTTTTAATTTACTGTTATTTTTCTGTGGAATGCAAAAGGAAAATGAAAAGAGAAAGCGATGCCAGTTCATAAAAAACAAGAACTAAAAATGGCCATTCTATTCATGATTATAACTATTCATAGGGCCCTATCTTGCACCCAACGCAAAAGACTTTGTACACTGACACATGTATCATTCCTATTTTGCAGTGTTGTAGTCGAGACCACCTCACTCGAGTCCGAGTCGAGACCGAGACCAGAGAGAGTCGAGTCCGAGTCAAGACCGAGTCCATAGAGAGTCGAGTCCGAGTCGAGTCCGAGACCAGAGACAGTCGAGTCCGGGTCGAGACTGAGACCAGTGATTACCTAATTTACTTTTATTTACTTAGAGAAATCCTTTTTTTTATACTGAATTTACTTAGAGTTTAAAAAATATGATCAGTTTAGGGTAAAAAGGCCACATAGTAGGTGGTGTTAAAAGTAATTTTATTACAATTTGTCATGCGTAGTTGCGCACTAGAAAATCACCAATCACTGGCCGTGTCAATCAATTTAAAGAAATATTTTATTAACATACATTAATAATCATGAAAAATATTTTTAATTGAACTCGAGTGGACTCGGGAATAATTCCGAGTCCTAAAAAAAAAATGTTCGAGTACGAGTCAATTCCGAGTCCAAATGCACACGAGTCCATGACAAGACCAAGACCATCAAAATATGGTCTCGAGACCGAGTCCGAGTCTCGAGTCCTACAACACTGCTATTTTGCACCCGCGCAAAGTGGGCTTTTCCCTCCACAGACGCACGTCGGTAAACTAGGGAATGAACTTGCTCTCCTTGGGCGGGTTGGCGCAAAAAGGAGGCGTGTTTCTGTGCAAACATCCCCTAGTGATATAATGCAGTTCCAGAAAACAATTGACCACTGACCAGAAAAAAACTAGTCTTAGTGCTGGACGGTTTGACCAAAACTGATATCACGTTTTTTTTGTTTTTTTTGTCAGAATTACGTTTTCCGGTTTATGAAGTTTTTTTTTTCATGCATAATCTGGTGTTAAAAGCATTTTCTACTGGTTGAGAGAGGAATTACTGCAATAAATTGACTTAGGATGGTCTATTTTATTGTCATTAGTTAATATTGTAGAATAGAATAGCGCCCAGTATAACCTAAAATTATTTCTTAACGTTCTAATAAATTTCTTATAACCAAGCAAGAATGTTAATACCAGTGTTGTAGTACTCGAGACTCGGACTCGGTCTCGAGACCATATTTTACTGGTCTTGGTCTTGTCATGGACTCGTGTCCATTTGGACTCGGAATTGACTCGTACTCGAACATTTTTTCTTTTTAGGACTCGGGAATAATTATTCCCGAGTCCACTCGAGTTCAATTCAAAATATTTTTCATGATTATTAATGTATGTTAATAAAGTATTTCTTTAAATTGATTGACACGCCCAGTGATTGGTGATTTTCTAGTGCGCAACTGCGCATGACAAATTGTAATAAAATTACTTTTAACACCACCTACTATGTCGCCTTTTTACCCCAAACTGATCATATTTTTTAAACTCTAAGTAAATTCAGTAAAAAAAAAAAAAGGATTTCTCTAAGTAAATAAAAGTAAATTAGGTAATCAACCCTCACTGGTCTCGGTCTCGACTCGGACTCGACCGTCTCTGGTCTCGGACTCGACTCGGACTCGACTCTCTATGGACTCGGTCTCGACTCGGACTCGACCGTCTCTGGTCTCGGACTCGACTCGGACTCGACTCTCTATGGACTCGGTGTCGACTCGGACTCGACCGTCTCTGGTCTCGGACTCGACTCGGACTCGACTCTCTATGGACTCGGTGTCGACTCGGACTCGAGTGAGGTGGTCTCGACTACAACACTGGTTAATACAACGTCTAAAAAAACGGACGTTTTTAAAAAATGGACGTTTTGAATGTTCCTAGAACATTCAGAAATAATGTTTTTATAACTTAGGCCCCGTCCACACTACTGCGTTTTCATTTAAAAACGGAGACCTTTTGCTACGTTTGCACCTCCCGTCCACACTAAAACAGGAAAAACGAAGACCTAAAACGGAGAACTTTAGAAACGCTGCAGCTCCGTTTTGCGTTTTGAATCTCCGGAGGGCGTTTTAGTGTGGACGGTACAAAACGGAGGAGTTTATAAACGATGACGCAGAGGCTCCCGCTCAGCTCTATGATTGGGTGTTATCAGTCATGACGTGTCCTTCCCTGATTCGTCATTCACTGTTTACATCGGCACGCGCATGCCCAGTGTTGGTGAGTGGTCACGTGATCCGCGTTTTCAGTCGTTTTAATGTGGACGGAGATCATTTCTAATACGCAGATAAAACGCTGGTGTGGACGGAGATCGTTTTCGTTTTAATTCTCCGTTTTTAAACGAAAACGCAGTAGTGTGGACGGGGCCTTAATGGGAACGTTATGAAAACGTTCTTATAACCTACAATTGTTAGCTGGGGAAGAGGAGAGATTTGCGATTGCACTGAATACATTTTAAATGTAGTTAAAAAGTCTTTAAGTCTGAGTTTTAAGTTTTAAGTCTGAGCGAGCCCAGAGAAAATAGACCTAGTATTCTTACAAGAGCAGCGTGTATCTGAGAGCGCACGCGATATTCCACACGCAAGCAGAGATTTGCACTCGCGCATTATTTTAATGTACTTTCGCGCTACAATAGTGCGCTCTCGGCATGTGACAGGAAAATAACGCCATAGTTCTGCAGCATCCGCCGCCCCTGTAACGTAACACCAGAGCACAGCTGTTTGATTTACCCTCGCATCACCGTCACTGCTTAGAATTGCAACATTGTAAAGGGTCCGTCTGAAACAGTGTCGGCGGCGCAGCGTAACGTTATAAGAACGTTTTCATAACGTTCCCATTAAGTTATAAAAACGTTATTTCTGAATGTTCCGCCCAGCACTACCTAGTCTATACATGTATATAAAGACATCTGACAAATTAGTTTGTCCGTTAAGAATCAGAAAAAAAAAACTCCCATCCCCATACAACATCACTTCTGTCTTTCACTGCCCTGACAGGAACATCGGTCTCCTCGGATTTGAACGCCTGGTAAATTCGCCATAATAAAAGCAATCCGCCATGCAACATGCGCATCTGCTCTTAAAGGATATGTTGGATGACGCTCTGATTGGTTTATTTCACGTAACGCCCAAACCAAACCTATGAATAATGAGGCTTCTTCAGACCAACCCCTTTTAAACTTGCGTCGGGCGCAAGAGTCATTTATCCCGCCGGGAAAATAGCAACAGCGCCCAAGACCCACCCACAAAGTTACTTGATACTTGCGTTTCAGATCCTTAAAATACCCTTAAAATCTTGCTCCGCCTCTAAAACTTTCTGGATGATGTCACAAATCCCTTATTTTTAGCCCCTCCCCTATGAACATCTGACTTGTTTAACCACCTGTCTGGCATGCCTCGCCCCACTTTTCCACAAGCCAATCAATTCCTGAAGAATAAATAAAAGCTCCGCCTTACATTTTGTCTCATTTACATATGTTGACTGGGAAATATGGCCACATTTTTAAGTATGGATTACAAGCAGCAAGTCATCATGATGACTTGAAAGTCAGCATGAAATGAATATCGGCCCTCTATTTCATAAATTCATGTTTTGGATCTTATTATGAACAGTTCAAATGTTTCGTTGTTAATTTTTGGCCTGGTAATATTTAATCAAAATTCCATCTGTTTTCAGTGAGTGATGATAGACACAGAAGCTCAGAGAATTGTTATGATGTTAAATCAATTCGCTTTATAAATCTTCATTGTCTGTCGACACCATAACAACATTAGGAGATCATTTGGTTGGCGTAAGCGATGTTTAATTGCTTCTTTTTTGGTCCTTTTGGGTCTTTCCCAGGTCGTGCTCCCTTCCTACACGCACTTCTCTCTGTTTTTCCCTCCCTCCTTCCCAACCCTCTGCAAGGAATTCCTTAATGTCTGAGATTTCTGGCCGTGAGCCATCAATAGGCTGGCAAGAAGCTTCCTGTTGCAGTCCTTCACCTTGCCTGCTTCTTTCTGTTTCAAAACCTAGTGAGCTCCCTAACTAGACAGCTTTTTAAAGTCCCCCGTGAAATCAAAATTGACCATACCTTTGATTGACCTTTGTTTGCCTAAATTGATCATTTTCTAGTGAACAATTCATACATGCAAGTCAATTCAATTTTGAAAATGCCCCTCCCCTCTGCATTGGAGGACCTTGCCCGATGACGTAGGCTTTACGGTTTGGGTGTCTCCTTAACATCCATAACCACGCCCCTCCAACTGACAGCTGCTGTGTGTTTGCGAACGCGGAGCGAGCATTGATTGACAGCGTATGTAAACTTGCATCATCCTCAATTTCAGAATGAAACACCCATTTTTCTAGATCCAATCAGGTGCTAGTCAGGTGCCGACTATTTTGCCTCATTTAGTATTCCGTTTCTCTCGGAAATACGTCACAACACTGGAGAAAAGTCGTTTGCAACTTCCGGTTCACGGGGACTTTAAGGCATCATATGCTTGCTCCCAATGGGAAAGCTGTTCCAAAATATAAGCAACTATTATGCTGTCTTAAAGCAGCACTATGTAACATTTTCAACCTTTATAATATTTTTCCAAAACCCTTGAGATGGTACATCGACTTACAATAGGTTGAATGACAGGTTTGCCATAGCCTGACAGTGTATCGCTTTTACTGGCACTCTGTAACTTTGGGGAGCGGGTAGGAACCCCAGCACAAAAAGAACTACAAAATTCGACTGCTTTACGGCATACATCACTTCCTCCAAATCCTCCAAAAGGCTGGACAAGGATCAAATGAATATTGGTCCAGTGTTAGTTCGCTGGCGGCACTCATCCATAGGGTATGCCAAAATGATCCGGAAGAACCGGAAGACAATACAATGCTGAATAAAGTCGTAGTTTTCGTTATTTTTGGACCAAAATGTATTTTCGATGCTTCAAAACATTCTAACTAACCCACTGATGTCACATGGACTACTTTGATGATGTCTTTATTCCCTTTCTGGACAAGGACAGTATACCATACATACACGTTCGACGGAGGGACACAAAACTCTCGGACTAAATCTAAAATATCTTAAACTGCGTTCCGAAGATGAACGAAGGTCTTGCGGGCTTGGGACAACATTAATGACATAATTTTCATTTTTGGGTGAACTAACCCTTTAAGATGACTCATTTTGAGCTAATTTTAGGGCAGCATTGCATTCATTTTTGGCAATCTCAGAATGCGTTACAACAAACTCTATATATAAACTAAATACACTTAGTTTCAATACTGAATCCAATAATTGTACACAATATTTAAACTTCTAAATGATTATCAGGGTATTGTGTTACAAATATGCTAGTGGAAAACTCACAAGCTTCATACTAGGACTGCTATTTTATGTGGCTGTGAAGCTGCTTACAACTGTAAAGTTGTCACGATCTTTCAGTGTCTCGCACGATCTCAAGATCGCCACATTCAGTGGCTCCCATTTATCCTGCGAACAACACCTAATGCAGGGTAAATAGTACATTACTACAATCTGACTAACATTACCCAGTACTTGAGCAGCTGCTACAAGAAAGCAAGTTTAATTTGCTAAAGTGGTTTTGTCAGTCGTAGCTATAGCCACCAGGCTAGTTTTATCAACACAAACTTGTCAGCTGGTCAGACTGAGAGACTAGTTAAGACAGCTGAACAACAGACTAGCCATGTCGAGTTAGCAGAAAACCCCATTAGCTTGATTAAAACTGGTCTTGTTTTATTTCTTTTAGAGTAGGCTACTGTTGGTTAGCTTAGCAACATGCTAACAATAATCTACAGAGGGCTGAAGGGATGATGTATCTTTACAGGCTAAAACTTGGAAACGAGTTAGCATTTTAGCATGTATGGTTCCAATCAGTTAATTAGTTTTTGGGTAAACGCCTGAAATAAGGTCAGTGGTGAACACAAGCTCAAGATATTTTCACGTTTTATTTCTATGACATAAAATACAATAGTAAACTGGCTAACTGTGACTACAGAGGTTGTCGAGGACATTAAACGTTATCTGTTGAACGGGGAAACTCTTTGCCTTCATTGTGCTTTTGCAAACTATTCTAACTCAAACTTTTTTAAATGTTTTTAAATAAAGATTGAAAGAGTTGTCGGAAGCATGGATGTTGACAAGTCATAATCCTATGCATGTAGTTAATAGACAGCAAGCTCACTAGGTTTAGGAACAGAGTATTGCGCTGTGCTGCATCTTTTATCTCTCCTCTTCTCCTCCTTTTTTCCCTTACTCTCACTTTTTTTCAAAGTCGGCCCACTTTCTCTGCCTGGCAGCCTTCCCCGCTGACGCTCGCCTCAGATCCTTCCAGGATTTATGTGGCTCTCTCCTCACCATTTTTCCTTCCTTCATCCATTCTCGGTTTCTCCCTCCCTCCCCGTTTTGGGTAATTACATAACGTTGTGTACGTTTCTCAAAAGCATTTTTTTATTTTACAGGAAGACACTTGAAACAGGACACACAGCGCTTCACTGGCGGGAGCTCCTTTGAGGAAAACAGATCGATTGGCGCGTTTTGTAAAAATAAGGAGGTGGGGAGAGAAAAGGGGCCATCCGTAAGGAGAAGAACACTTTCAGGGTGGGAGAGAGATGATGGGAAAACAGCAGGGGTGGGAGAAGAAAATCTAAGGAGGGAGATGGAGAGAGAGAGAGAGAGCGAGAGAGGGGCCCTGTGGAGGCGGAGTGGAAACTGAGGTTTTCCTGTCTGAGAAGGCGGCTGGCTGAAGGTGGAGGGGCGGCAGGAAAAAATCTCTCAGCCTCGGGACTCTGTCTTGTGTGTGAGGAGGAGGGGTGGACCGACGCATACTATGGTTTGGGTGTGTGTGCGTCAGGAGAGGTGGGGTCAGTCTGCCTCAGGGAAGGTCAGGAATGGAGAGAGACAAATATGGTTAAAGCGATACAAGTAAAGGTTCCTCAAGGGGAACTTCTCCCGCAGCGAACACCTTTTTAGCTGTGTAAGGTTGTTCAATGGCTCTTTTTGTTTCATTATAGGTTCTTCAGATTAGTGTGTTGGAAAACGGGTTTCAAAGTGTATGTTTTTTAAAAAACGGTACAGCTACGTCTCCTTGAAAACTACAAAAAGGCAAATATGTGAGAAAGTTGGCGCAAAAAGTTGTTATGCGCATGCGTATTACGTGTTTAGTCTATGGGCGCAGTGTTTCTTTACAAAGTGACATCGCCATCTACTGGCCTGGCATGATAATACAGCGTTTTTAGTCGTTCTCGCGGACCTGTATAATCGGGGATCGGTTTGTAGTGTGAATGTACCCTCAGAGTATAGACATTTATTGTTAAATAATTCATTATATGTATCATAACTAGTGCTGGGCAACTATTAATCGAATCCAAAATAAAAGTCTGTTTTTCCATAATATATGCATTATAAATAGACACATGCATGTACATATTTAAAAAAAATATATATATATATAGTACAAATTTTTCTTAAAAATATTCATGCATGTGTATGTATATATACAAAATAATCATCCACAAATTTTATTTTGGATTTGATTAATCATTGCCTAGCCCTAATCATAACCTTAAAATCTGCACAGAAAAAGGCAACTTTAAAAATGGCTCACAGATTTGGAGTGATCCATCAACCCACAAATATCTTTTGCTGCATCTTCAGGGGTTTGTTGTAGCCCCGTTAGTGGCCACATTATACCCTCAAGCCAGACCATCTAGCAGGTCTAGACACAACCCTTCAGGTGCGGGACATCTTTGAAAAAAAAAGAAAGAAAAAAACTATTTTTTTTAGCAGTGGTGTTGAATTTCAGCAGGTTTCATCACCTGCAGGTGGTCTCTCATGAACACTCATGGGGAACTCATGATTGCGGACGCATACAGATGACTAAAAAACACGACCAGCTGACCGCCTGCGTTTAGCAACCAACATTTCAACCAGCTGGCCACATGCTCATTAACTCCAGCCAAAATGCAGCGGTACTAACGCCAATGCAGACATGGAATTAGTGTGTGGATAGCCTTATGAATACAGATCAAATCCAGACACTTCCCCACCAAATTACACGCATAATGATTCAGTTGCTGGGAATTTCAGAGCGGTTTCTAAATGCCTTTCAAACAAGTTTATCCTATTCTGTATGCCTTATTAATTTGATATATGGTGTCCTAAAGGAGTGACCCTAGCCTTAACTCTTGGGTCACAAACATGTGAGAATTGAAGATGCAATGCATTAAAACCAATGTTATCTTTATGCACTACATGAGAGAGGGTGAGCCGGGGTCCTTGGCCACCTGCAAGGCCGTTTTTGTTGTGTATTGTTTGACAGTGATGAGAGAATGTGGCTCTAACAAGTTTTTACATGTTTTTGAACATGTCATTCAAGGTTTTTGGATGTGTGGTTGTGAGCCGATGTCTGATTTGTGTGTGTTTGTCGAGGTAAAAGAGCTCTCCTGCGGACGACCTCCCAGGGCCAGAGCGCTGGGGATATAGAATTACACCCACAGTTCAGTACAAAGGAACTGGTGCTCAAAAACACATGCGTCTCACACTCACACACCCAACAGCTGGCTCTTAAAACACAATCGCGCACCAGCCGCCATTCACCAATGAGTACAGCTATCAGCCAGGCGCAAGGCCTCCTGGGAAGTTCACACTTATGAGATCTGAATTGCAATTACAACCTAATGAGCAATTTGGTGGAAACAAAATGAACTTGCTTGGCAATTTTGTTTTGAATCAAAAAGATTCTTAGCACTAATGCAACAAAACGAAGAGCAAAGGATGGTGCTTTATTATTCAATGCGTTTTGCCACAGAGAATGATGGGAAATGCAGTTTGGTCACGTAGGCTTATAACCTCATCGTAGATCGGGATGGATTTTTCTATTCTGCTCGCTTTCGCCAAAAATATGTTAGATTTGATCCCCCTTCCAACCGAAACTTTTACGTTTTGCACCATTCCCGGCCACAAAAGCCACAGAAAGAGGTCTACGCTGATTTTTCAGTCCCAGTCCGGTTCAGATTCGGTCTCGTTCCAGTGTCTATAGGCATTTTTTTCCAATTTCCACACACACAATTCTTTAGATTTCTAAAGAGAGCTAAGATGCTTAGACTTTTGCGTGCTGTTATTATCAGATTTTGTCATATTTTGTCAAATATTGTCATATTTTTCGGGAACCCACCAGTCATTATTTCTCCCACATATTAGTATCTTCCCTCCCACATCCAAAATTGTTCCGTGCCGCAGTCTGTTGCGTTGATGCAGACTTCTACCTCTTCGCTAAATAAAAAAAAAAACTTTACAAGCTAAATCAGTCATTTTTAAGTACTATTTATATACGGTCACAGTATTTATTAATATTTTGAATTAGCTTTTATTTTTACATTTTGTTTTCATTTTTATATTAAGTAATTTTTTTATATGTGCTTTGGCATTTTTATTACTTTTTTAATATTTCACTTTAATTTATATTTAATTTTAAGTTTTAGTACTTTTAGTACTTTAAGTTTTAGTTTAGTAAATTTTAGTACTTCAACTTAAACCTATTTATTTCAGTTTGTTGCAATGGAAACATTTCAAGTTTTTCCTTCTAATACTTGTAATTTTTATTCTTTATACATATATTTTCTATTATATATATATATATATATACTGTATATATATATATATATCATATATATATATATATGCTCAGTTACTGGGATTTTCATGCACAACCATTTCTAGGGTTTACAAAGAATGGTGTGAAAAGGGAAAAACATCCAGTATGCGGCAGTCCTGTGGGCGAAAATGCCTTGTTGATGCTAGAGGTCAGAGGAGAATGGGCCGACTGATTCAAGCCGATAGAAGAGCAACTTTGACTGAAATAACCACTCGTTACAACCGAGGTATGCAGCAAAGCATTTGTGAAGCCACAACACGCACAACCTTGAGGCGGATGGGCTACAGCAGCAGAAAACCCCAGCGGGTACCACTCATCTCCACTACAAATAGGAAAAAGAGGCAATTGTCCAAAATTGGACAGTTGAAGACTGGAAAAATGTTGCCTGGTCTGATGAGTCTCGATTTCTGTTGAGACATTCAGATGGTAGAGTCAGAATTTGGCGTAAACAGAATGAGAACATGGATCCATCATGCCTTGTTACCACTGTGCAGCTGGTGGTGGTGGTGTAATGGTGTGGGGGATGTTTTCTTGGCACACTTTAGGCCCCTTAGTGCCAATTGGGCCTCGTTTAAATGCCACGGCCTACCTGAGCATTGTTTCTGACCATGTCCATCCCTTTATGGCTACCATGTCCCCATCCTCTGATGGCTACTTCCAGCAGGATAATGCACCATGTCACAAAGCTGGAATCATTTCAAATTGGTTTCTTGAACATGACAATGAGTTGACTGTACTAAAATGGCCCCCACAGTCACCAGATCTCAACCCAATAGAGCATCTTTGGGATGTGGTGGAACGGGAGCTTCGTGCCCTGGATGTGCATCCCACAAATCTCCATCAACTGCAAGATGCTATCCTATCAATATGGGCCAACATTTCTAAAGAATGCTTTCAGCACCTTGTTGAATCAATGCCACGTAGAATTAAGGCGAAAGGGGGTCAAACACAGTATTAGTATGGTGTTCCTAATAATCCTTTAGGTGAGTGTGTATATATACATATATATATATTTTTCAATTAATATTAAATTTATATTTAAGTCTTACTAGTTGCCAAGCCAACATTTCTAATTTTAAACTTTTAAATTTAAGTTTTTGTTTTACGTTTGATATTTATATTTTATTCCAGCTTTATCACAAGTTTTTTTTTTTAGTGAGCTGATCTCTATATTCACAAATACAACTTCTGACACAAAACTTCCCACTGGTAATGTGGTTGTAGTGTGCTTAAGTCACAAAAATGTCCATTCGACCTGACCCGAAAGCAGAAAAAGATCCCACTGAGCGCGCCATGACCTGTGGTGGGCTGAAATATTGGGTTAATTAGAGGTTTGACCTCAGAGAGCCGGTGAAACCCATACCCTCCCGTTGACCCTGCCTTATCCTGACCCCATCCGTTGCCCACATCACCCCTACCCAGGAAATGGCAGATTTTGTGACTTCTGTAGGGGGGCGAAAGGGTCTGGTCGCGAGGCCCGTGGCCACCGGGGTCACAGCGGAGGCACAAACATTTCATTCAGCGCCACACCATGTGGAACCCAGTGTCCCGCTCCAAACGCTCTCCTTCAGTGTTTACTCTGCAGGGGAGAGGAACGAGGGGGTGGCAGGACACAGACAATGCTGCCTTTTAAAGCCCTGCCAAGCCCACGGTGGGGTGGGGAAGTCTGCATGGGGCAGAGCAACACCTTCTCCCAAAACTTCACATTCAAGCGCTACCGCTTGGCTCCGTCTCACCACTGAACATCCTCGGCCAAAGTTAACCCGTCCGTCTCCCTGCGACTCTCGAGTTAGTTCGGAGGTTTTCTGAGGTGAACAAAGAAATGCAGTGTTTATGTATGATGTAGACATAACAAAACCTGCAATGTATTAAGCTTGAAAGTTATAGCGTAGCATCTAAGGCTAATATTTACCTTCTCCAGTCAGCACATATGCACTGCAAGAGAGAAACTGAGAAACAAAGCCAAGGCGACATGATGCTTCAATAACTATTTGTTATGCCAATTTAAATGAGATAATTCTTTAACTGCTAGACGTCTTGTTCAGTCAATACATTCTCATCAAGGCAAATACAGCCTCTGTGATCATTATTTACTTGGATGTAGTTTTATATGACACTTAAAGTGAGCTCTGCAACAAGAGAAATGCATTGAAATGGTCAGGAGTGACAGCAAAGACATTTATGTTACAAAAGATTGCTGATCTTTCAACACTGTTTGGAAAAATGTTTCTTGAGCATAAAATCATCATATTATGAATTCTGAAGGATCATGTGATGCTGAAAATCCAGCTTTGATCACAGGAATAAATGACATTTTACAATATATTCACATAGAAAACAGTTAGACAGTTATTAGATCAGAGTTACTGTTATATGCCACTGTTTTTTGTTTGATTTATTACTGTATTTTTGATCAGATAAATGCGTGAGCATAAGAGACATCTTTCAAAACCATTTAAAAATGTACAGACAAACTTCAACACATGCCTCAAACAGCAAAAAAAACTAGTTCTTAACAAATACTGTATATTTGTCCTATTTTTCGGATAAAATAATTTTATTATTCTCTTCACTTGCTATAAAACAAGTATAAAAGGGAAAAAAATCTGCTAGTAAAAGTACATTTTTAATATTTTTACGAAAGTGTTCAAACAATAAAGTACGCTTACACTTCCTTTTGATTGACATAGTTACATCGTACTTAATCAAATAAGTACTGAGTAATATTAATAAACTGTGTACTTACTATAGAGTTAGGGTTAGGTTTAGGGTCAATTACTTGTAATTATGCATAATGTACTGTTATTACGGTAGTAAGTACACTGTCAGATCACCTTTTCTATTTGTTCATCTGGCTGTTATAATTCATGTGTAACAGCCAAACAACATCTAAAGTTAATGATTTAAGGGTCAAGAGCCCAACTAAAACACACACTGATCACCATAATGGTGACTTAAACTTAAGTTTTTCTCCTTCAGTTTGTTATCATCAGGTGTCTTCAAGGATGGCAATAAAAAAAGACTTCTTAATTCATCTTTGACGTCAGTTTGTTACTCCGATATTTTTGTTTAGAAAAATGTGTATCTCACATTTTAAATAGTTAACTTTTAAGTAATTCATTTGGTTAATTGTTACTCGAAATTTATTCAATAATATTGATTGTAATCTGTTGCCTCAATTATTGATTAGATTTAACATATTCAGTTGTATTCATTTTTACAGTGTAATATCAATAAACTAAATCTACTTACTATAGTTAGGATTAGGTTTAGGCTCAGTTATTTGTAATTATGCATAATTTACTGTTATTATAATACTATAGTAAGTACATATAGTAACATATAACTACCAAAAAAAAGAGTCTTATTGTACACTGAAAAAAATAATATGCTTTATCTAATCAATAAAATTGTGGCAACATATTACAAGCAATATTATTAATTAAATTGTACAAATTAGAATTAATTAGAAAATTAATTTGATTAATTATTACTCAATTCTAATTTGTTCAATTTAATAAATAATATTGCTTGTAATCTGTTGCCACAATTTTATTGATTAGATAAAGCATATTCATTTTTACTGTGTAATTACTTTTTTTTTGCAGTTGAAGAATACTGTAAATGCATAAACAAACATGTAATGAATGTAAATGTGATTTAAAACATGTAACAAGTACTGTTAGTCTAACATGTTTTTATGCAGGTAAAGGTGTCTCAAAAAACCAAATATCCCAGATAAAATGCTTTTATCACCCCTTCTTATTCAAAAGATTGCATTTGTGTAGCGAACCAGTTGGTCTTTAACCCCACCTGGGATGTGGCTGATCCAGGCATAAAGAACTTGTGTTTTTAGGTGTTTATGAAGCTGTATGACAGGCGTGCACATAAATCTGCACTATAAATCTGTAGCCTGTGAAAAAACTACACGACCCCGACCTGTCCCATTCCTCAGAGCCATTTATCACCTGGTACCTTTCAGCAGAAAAACCAAACCACTTCCCCCTCCTCATCAAGAATCTTCCCTTAAACAGTTGGATCATTGCAGAGCAGTCTCGGAAACGTGAGGGGGGTCGGACGGGGACGGTTCGGGGGGATAATTAAAATAAGGAAGAGATGATTTATTGCAGATGGCCTTAGGCATGGACTAGTAATGGTTCACACATGGAGTCGGATCCAGTGTGAGGAGCTCTTTTGTTTTGGGAATGGTGTGGGAGCTCAGGAATCATGGAGGATGCTACTGTAGGACATTAGTTTTCATTGTGAATGTTATCTCTGTATGATTGAAGAATGGCAATGTCAGAATATACTCATTTAGCAACAGGTTTGAAGATAAAGCTTGGGTACGACATGCACAGTATGTAGGCTGTAATCACCTAGTTATACTGTACATAATTACATGAGTTAACTACTTCAGTTAATAGGAGCTAACAATGACAAATATTTTTAAAGCATGCATTAAAGGATTAGTTCACTTTTGAAAAAACTTTTGCTGATAATTTACTCACCCCCATGTCATCCAAGATGTCCATGTCTTTCTTTCCTCAGTCGAAAAGAAATTAAGGTTTTTGATGAAAACATTCCAGGATTTTTCTCCTTATAATGCACTTCAATGGGAACCAGGTCCAACCGAGGTCCAAACGACAGTTAATAACAGTTTCAGATGCAGCTTCAAATGTCTTTAAACGACACCAAACGATGAATAAGGGTCTTATCATGCGAAACGATCGGTCATTTCTTATTCCAAAAATGTAACTTTTCTAAGGACAAATGCTAGCCTTTCTCCATTCTGTGAGGCGCGTTTGCAACGTCACGTAATACGTAATTACGTTCAAAAGGTCACGGGCGACGTAGCCAGAAGGACAGAGTCAGAGTGTTTACAAGTTGAACGCATAGGTTGACCGTGCAAACTAACTCAAACGCCGTTTACAAAAAAGGAATTAAAAGGTAAAACAACGATGTCGGACGATTTTGATTCTATACTTCTGGCTACGTCACCCGTGACCTTTTGAACGTAATTACGTATTACGTGACGTTACAAACGCGCCTCGCAGAATAGAGCAAGGCTAGCATTTGTCCTTAGAAAAGTTACATTTTTGGAATAAGTTTTGAAATAACCGATCGTTTCGCATGATAAGACCCTTATTCATCGTCTGGTGTCGTTTAAAGACATTTGAAGCTGCATCTGAAATTGTTATTAACTGTCTTTTGGACCTTGGACCGTTTGGTTCCCATTGAAGTCCATTATATGGAGAAAAATCCTGGAATGTTTTCATCAAAAACCTTAATTTCTTTTCGACTGAGGAAAGAAAGACCTGGACATCTTGGATGACATGGGGGTGAGTAATTTATCAGTAAAAGTTTTTTCAAAAGTAAACTAATCCTTTAATCTCAATAGTTCCAACATTTGTGCTACTCATACATTATTCAAATTAAAAGTCTGTTAATCTGTTAATGTGATTTATAATATACCTGAGCTGACAAGAACGGACAATGAACAGCTTTAACAAAAATGAATAGATACTGAAAAATGTTTTGTTTATTAAATGTATTGCTCATTGTTAAGTTATGCATCAAATAAGTGTTACCATAATTTTAAGTAAATAAATATCACAGTATTATAACTGAAAGTATGAAGGATAAATATTCCTTTTGAGACCTGATAGATTACAAATAAAAATAAAGATTATAAATAGCACGGTTGTTAATTTATTTTTATTTGATTAAAAATAACTTTGAGCATCAGATGATTAAAAAACACACACATAGAAGTATATAAATAGGCAGAAACGAGCATACACAATTAAATATTGAATGATATATATTCAATTACTCTGTTTTTCTGAATTAACGAGTTAATTATCTCAGAATTACGAGATCATTTTTCGTGGAAAAAAAGTTTTTGCTCTGTTTTTCTGAATTATTGAGTTAATTATCTCAGAATTACGGGATAATCTTTCATGGAAAAAAGTTTTTTCTCTGTTTTTCTGAATTAACAAGTTAATTATCTCTGAATTACGAGATAATCTTGCATGGAAAAAAAGTTTTTGCTCTGTTTTTCTGAATTAACTAGTTACTTATCTCAGAATTACGAGATAATCTTTCATGGAAAAAAGTTTTTTCTCTGTTTTTCTGAATTATTGAGTTAATTATCTCAGAATTACGAGATCATTTTTCATGGAAAAAAGTTTTTGCTCTGTTTTTCTGAATTATTGAGTTAATTATCTCTGAATTACGAGATAATCTTGCATGGAAAAAAGTTTTTGCTCTGTTTTTCTGAATTAAAAAGTTAATTATCTCAGAATTATGAGATAATCTTTCATGGAAAAAATTTTTTTCTCTGTTTTTCTGAATTAACAAGTTAATTATCTCAGAATTGCGAGATAATTTTTCATGGAAAAAGTTTTTGCTCTGTTTTTCTGAATTAACTAGTTACTTATCTCAGAATTACGAGATAATCTTTCATGGAAAAAAGTTTTCTGATTTAATGACTTGATTAACTCAAAAACTCATTAATTCATAAAAATAGAGTGAAAAAAATGCTTTTCAAGAAAAATTTATCTCATAACTCTGAGATAATTAACTCATTAATTCATAAAAACAGAGTGAATTAAAATATATATATATATATATTAATTCTGAGATAATTAACTCTTTAATTCAGAAAAACTGAGCAAAAACTTTTTTCCATGAAAAATTTTCTCATAATTATGAGATAATTAACTCGTTAATTAAAAAAAAACAGTAGATTTTGTTTCCTCAAGTGAATTCAATACGCTTCGGTACTGCTCCTTAGTCAAACTACAAAAAAATAAAATGACAAGCAATTTAGGATGTACCCTTAAAATTATTTACATTTGTATAACATTCCTGGTTCTATTGTTCACAATTCATCAGTGCATGTTATTTAGTAATAAATCACTAAATCCCTAACCTTAAATGTCCACAATGCCCTTTTCAGGAATTTCAGGCATCCACCTGAAAAACAGCAACACTTCAAACCCTACCGGATTAAATCAAGCCCTTCCCAACCCGTTTCTCTTGTTAAATGTTCTGATTCATTCAGAAGTGTGTGTTATCGTGGGGCTGTGAATGCTGTTTTTAGATTCTGACTGGAAACTCAGAGTACATAATAGTGTCGAGGCACACAAGAGTGAGTTTTCATCCGCTGGATTGAGACACAATTATGTGAAAATCATTAACTAAACCCTTAACATGCCACACATATCACATCTCTAACCGCACCCCCGTCTGAGATAGCGCCGCGCGGGTAACCTCTCCGCTTCAGGACGCTTGCAAAAAAAACACCAGACGGCTGGCGATACTACAGATTGCACATTAACTCCTAACGCAGTGACGCAACCTGTTTATTCCTGTGACCAATCAGCGCTTTCTTTTTTTTATACAAGCAAGTCGTTGCCTGTCTGTTTCTTTGGCATGCCATCAAAGACCAAAAAAATGGAGCATTTGAGAACATTTCCGAGGACACAGATCATTTCAGGACGCAGTTCTGGGTCAGAAGAAGTTTTGCGAGTGTGTGTGGGGCGGAAGACACAGATCTGGTTGATAACGCTGCTGTGTGTGTGCAGTTTATCTGCTGATTATTGGTCCGAGTTGTTGAACTCGGTCACCCGCTGCCTTGACTTTGCTGACCTTTCTCATGTTGGCACAAGCTAAACCCTCTCAAAGAGCCATTCAGCATGACTGGACGCATGTTATATCGGTCAGACAAAAAGAGATGTGAAACTGTGGTTAAAGGTGGAGCTTTGTGAATGTCGTATTTCACATGGAGTCGGGAGGAATGTGGAAGCAGTAATGGGTGTAATTGCCAGTGTGCTTTGTGAAGACAGTTTGAGGTGGGGGGAACGAGGGGAAGAAATTGTGTGAGGAGGTCGGGATGGTTTTTTAGAGGGGCTGAATGCGTGTTTGTGGTGTTTAGAGAGACATTAAGCAAGAGGGACAAAACTTCCTTGCTGAGTATGAAGGTCTCTGGTGAAACTTGTGTGTGTGTGTTTATACGCAGCTGTATATTATCATACTACTTACACTATTTCTGCACTACGGAGTATGCAATTTGCTTCTAAGCAAGAGAGTACACTAGAGTTGTTTCTTATATCCACCGAGGCTGTATTTATTTAATCAAAAGTACAGTAAAATTATTAAATATTATTACAATTTAAACCTCTCTTCGCATGTCAGTCAAAAATATTAGGTATTTTTTGTATATATGTGAAATATTTGGGATTTTTAGGGGATTTTATGGTACTAAACGCTGTATTTATAATCCATTTATTCACTTTTTGAGCATGGACCTGAAAACTAAAACCGTCGTAATTTTTGAATGGTTTAGACTAGAGCACAGACTTAAGTTTGATCTCTTTTCAAAGATGACACATGGCAGTTTATTGATGATTAAGTGAAAAAAAGTTTAAAAAAGTGAACTTAAAAAAAAGTTACAGAATTTTACATTTATTGTTTATTTTTTATATTTATATAAAATATATATTATCAAAAAACATTTTTCACTTTAAAACGGCAAGAAAATCGAAACCATAAATCTATACAAGTTGTTTTCCAAATTTGAGCTTGATATCTTCAAAAAAAATTTGTTTGGCCGCAGTACCAAAAGTTTCCACTAGACAAAATTAGTCTCCCGTTCGTTTCCAATCCGGTCATTTTTGACAGCGAGGAGCAAAGGTGTGACTTTTTTTTCAGGACCATTTAGGCTACGTCCACATTATTCCGGATAGATTTGAAAACGGGGTTTTCGTTTAAAAACGCTCTCCGTCTTTTCAGGCGTTTTCCGACGTTTCAGTGTGGATGAGAAACTTCTAAATTCACTTTACTGCGCATGCGTGAAACTTCACAAAAGCTCACTGAGATGATACAGATGGGAAAATAAATAATAATGTTATCGCACAATAACAGGATAATTTTATTTGGCAAAATATCTCACCATCACTGATCGCATTCAGTCACCATATGTTTGGTCTAAAACGCAACTGCTCTCCTGTTTTGCCGCAGGACAGCAAATGTGAGTAAGCTACATTATCTGTCATCTTTGCAGTACTGAGCTATGAAGAATAGCACATATTAAGTAACATAGAAAGTAACATATTTTAGCAATAGTGTAAAAATGAATAATAGGCACAATACCGATAAACATTAATATATTTGGGACTACATGGATCACATGACTAAACTTACGTCATCATTTTGAAATACCTCCGGTTTCACTGTCCACACTACAACGCGAAAACGGCGTTTTCAAATTTATTCACTTTGGAGAGCGTTTTCCAAACGATACGTTTTTGTTGACTTAAAACGGCGTCTCAGTGTGGACGGAAGGCCAAGACGGAGAGAAAAATATACGTTTTCAAACGAAAACGTATTAGTGTGGACATGGCCTTAACCTTTTTGAATCACGATTTAAAAAAAAAACATTGCAACGCCCAGTGCTCTAATATAAATTGTATTAAATGTGGCACTGACTGTGGTTTGGGGCACCAGGAGGGCCGATCATATTCCATATTCCTTCTAAAAACGCCCCTGATTACACCTAGACTTGAAAATCATGATGGTATTATGAATGCAACAACTGTCCTACTATTACAGGATCCGTGTGTATGTTTCAATTCTCACCTACATTGCTCTCTGTGTCGGTCTGTAAAGGTTTCAGGCTCCGGTCCGCATGCTGTCATGCTGTCCTTAGATGAGCCACTGGACCTGAAGGTGCCCAGGGGGCGTGTCGGTGGGCGGGACAGAGGCACCATGTCTCCGCCCACTCTCACTCCCTCTCCCACACACGCCAGGGGGGCCGGGCAGCTGCGGATGGCAGACGATGGTACCGCAGTCATCATTCCAGCGTCTCCTGCCTCCCCACACACAGGTAAACACAGAGAGATTCTGTATAATATAGCATAAACATAAGTGCAGGGAGTTTAACTGAGATGTGTGTTTGCAGGTGTCCTGCAGGACAAGTCCGAGACCCCCACACCGCCCGCCGTGGACCTCAGCATGTCCCCGTCTGCCCGCAACACCGCCTGCTCTCCGGATCTTTCCAATGGGAACGGCTCAGCTCACATTTTCCACGGGGTAAGTCGACAACACTAGGGAAGAGCACAACATGGCTACTTGAGTCTAAATATACTAATTAATGCAAGCCAAAACTTAGCTTCAGTTTTCAGATCCGTTAAAGTGACATTTTGGGTTGTACGCTGCAGACCATTTGCAAATAGGACTTCATACTGTAGGTTTTTAACAATGCTTTTTGAATTCTTGTCCCGTTAAAATAAAATTCAAGAATAAGACGCCACACTGCTTCACACTTTTTACAGAATGTATCTAAGTTAAAAGTGACAGCAAAGACATTTATACCATTACAAAATACTTTTTATCAAAGAATACTGAAATCACGGTTTCCACAGAAATATTAAGCAGCAGCAGTTTTAACACTGATATTAATGAGAAATGTTTATTGAGCAGAAAATCATCATATTAGAATGATTTCTGAAGGATCACAGGAATAAATCACATTTTAAAAAAGATCCAAATAAAAAATAGCTATTTTAAATTGTAATAATATCTTACAATATTACTATTTTAATGTATTTTCATGTCAAAAATACATGTTATAAAAAGTTCTCTTCATATGCAATCTTACATGTGTCTTGTTTTAAGGATTTGTAGACTTAAATACAAGATGATTTTTTTTTCTTTTTTTTGCTGTGTCCCTTTAAGTGTACTATAATTAGCTTTAGACTAGGTTTACTACTTCTTAAATGAGATATGTTGCTCATTAAGGCTTAAGCAAATCAGCGGAGGTGAGGAGCAGCATTAGAGACGAAGAAGCAGCCAAAGAATCAGTTCTGATGGTGTCTCCGTTTAGGGTATTAGCATTAAAGCGCATTGCATGCACCGGCCCGTCCTCCGCCTCCCCTCAACATGAGACATTCAGATCTGTTACCCTCGCTGACCCAGATATGGTGTTGTTTCTTATCAAATGCCCCCTGTGTCCCTTCACAAAGGTGTCTCTCTTTCTCTATCCGTGGGGCTGATGGCTGGGGCGCGAGGTTAAATCAGATTTACAGCGAGGTACAGCCACACAGAGCTCTTTCTGCTTAATTCAATTCGCTCAAAATTGAATTGGGAACGGGATGCATGGCTTTTTGTGCCTATGTGTGTCTCCGATGCCTGCAACCCCTCCTTCAGGCCAATGGATGAACAGTGGCCAGGTCTTAGATGATCGCACCACCGAAGAGCAGAGCAATCAGCCTCATTTTACACAATTCTCTCTACATTTCTCACATAGCCGAAACCTTCCCAGACAGCAACGACACTGTTGTGCAGTCAAAGTCCTCATTGTTTCTCCGCTAATTAACCCTTCCTAAGCATCACTATTACTATTACACACATGTAGGGTGAGAAATATGAACACATCCCTAACACTAAGCATTCATATAGCACATTTGTGTCATAAGCTTCCATCCAAAGTTGCAAACTTAACTTGTGCGCAAAATTGGAATATCCCATTAAACATTTGCAAATAAAGCTGAAGAAAACAAAATAATCACGACTCGAAGGCGACACTTCCCTGGTCTCAAGAGGGGCAATAGCGACAGACGCTAGAGACGGCGGTCTTTAGCGTCCTTGTTAACACGCCCGCCTCCCATGTCAGAGATGACGTTTCGAATCCCACTCAGAGCGGGTCAAGTCGAAGCACCACAACTGGTGCCGTGACCTAAATGGGAGTGAGGTTTAGAGGGAGCTGTTGGAGTAAACCTCACTCCCCTGATCTGATCGACAAACGTTAGAGACTGCGGTATTTAATGTCCTTGTTAGCGTGCCTAACTCCCATGTCAGAGACGCCAGGTTCGAATCCCACTCAGAGCGGGTCGAGTTTAGGTTTAGGAGGTTTAGTGGGGGGTAAGAGCTGTTTGGGTAAACCTCACTCCCCTGGTCTCAAGAGGGGCAATAGCTAGAGACAGCGGTCTTTAGCATCCTTGTTAACACGCCCGCCTCCCATGTCAGAGATACCGGTTCGAATCCCACTCAGAGCGGGTCGAGTCGAAGCAACACAACTGGTGCCATGACCTAAATGGGAGTGAGGTTTAGAGGGAGGTGTTGGGGTAAACCTCACTCCCCTGATCTGATCGACAAACGCTAGAGACTGTGGTATGTAATGTCCTTGTTAGCATGCCAAACTCCCATGTTAGAGACGCCAGGTTCGAATCCCACTCAGAGCGGGTCGAGTTTAGGTTTAGGAGGTTTAGTGGGGGTAAGAGCTGTTTGGGTAAACCTCACTCCCCTGGTCTCAAGAGGGGCAATAGCGACAGATGCTAGAGACAGCGGTTTTTAGCATCCTTGTTAGCGCGCCCGCCTCCCATGTCAGAGATACCGGTTCGAATCCCACTCAGAGCGGGTCGAGTCGAAGCACCACAACTGGTGCCGTGACCTAAATGGGAGTGAGGTTTAGAGGGAGCTGTTGGGGTAACCCTCACTCCCCTGATCTGATCGACAATCGTTAGAGACTGCGGTATTTAATGTCCTTGTTAGCATGCCAAACTCCCATGTCAGAGACGCCAGGTTCGAATCCCACTCAGAGCGGGTCGAGTTTTGGTTTAGGAGGTTTAGTGGGGGGTAAGAGCTGTTTGGGTAAACCTCACTCCCCTGGTCTCAAGAGGGGCAATAATGACAGACGCTAGATACGCCGGTCTTTAGCGTCCTTGTTAGCATGCCTGCCTCCCATGCCGGAGACGTCAGGTTCGAATCCCACAGTTTTAGTGGGTTGAGTAGGACTGGCTATATATGCATAATTACACTGCAGACTCACTCTCACTTGTATCCTAGGTAAATCATAACCACTGTATCTCGTACGTGTGTTTTGTTGCACTAAGGATGTCGGCTAATATCATCGGCTAAAACACATGCACAGGTTACTTTACTTCCACCCAAGTCCGAGTTGCTTTCACATTCACACGATCGAGCCACAGTTAATGTGCAATCCATCTCAGACCACCTCCTACAGGTAAGTCTTGGGTTCGGTACCCCAGGCCCCCACATGACAGCTTTCACATTACTAGTTTTTAATACAAAACTAAACGTTTAATGCGTTTCAAACTAAACTGCCAGTGTAAAAGCACCCTAAGGAAGCAATTGTGCAAAATAAAGCTCTATGTATTTTTCTGTAGTATTGGTGGCTTGCCATCTCGCTTCTCTCAATAAAGTCTAAAATTTGTGGTTGAGCATAGTGTTCAGATCAGCACAGCTGGGGGCAGAAACACAAAGACAACGCGCTGCCACATCCAGCCAAAACGCTCATAAGAATCTCCTGCTGTGAGGACAATTGGAGAACATGGACCTCCTGTAGCTCCTGTTATTGTCAGTTTAACAACTATTACTGGATTCACTGTCCTGCTGTAAAAACGATAAAGAGGCTTGAATTATGTTTGCCTTTTCTCGTTTGGTTCCCGCAGGACTCGGCTCATATCCGTTACGTGGAGGGAGGAGCCACATCTCAAGCGTTCCAGTTCTTTGTGCCCATTGGAGGAGGAGGAGGGCTTCACCTGCCTTCCTCCATGTTCATTCGGCAGCCCAGGGACACAAGAGCTTCTCCAGACCTTTCCGCAGATGAACAGCTGGCCTGTCGCTGGAGGAAGGTGAAAAATTGAAGCAGTTTAATGCAGATGCTAAAGTGTATTTTTTACCTGAGCTCATTGTGCATATTTTTCATGTCATAGTGCCACTTACTTTTTGACTCCTTGCAAGACCTGGTGGATCATGTCAACGACTTCCATGTGAAGCCTGAGAAGGATTCTGGGTACTGTTGCCACTGGGAGGGGTGTGCACGCAAAGGACGGGGATTCAACGCCAGGTGTGTAGCTTTACTCTAAATACAATAGTAATCCAATTTTCATTCCTTGATCATTGGTATTTAGCATGGTATACAGTATTAATGCAGTAGAAATATAACAACTTTAAATGAAACAACATTAAACAAACTCTTTATATTATAAAACATGCTGAAAATAAACTGTTGTTGTTTCTAATGACAATTTACATTTTAAAAACCAAATTTGCCTTTAAATTATAAGATAACTAAGTAACCATTCATTTTAATATTGTTTAATCTTTAGGGGGGGGGGGGGGGTGTCTTACATGCTGTTTGATGCCCCCTTTGGTAGTTGGTGTCTATGCAGGCAGAAAACTCTTGATATAGGGACTCACCAACAGGCATCACACATGCATCATTTACAACACTGCAAAAAAGTCCTATTCTTAAAGGGTAACTAAACCCCTGGTCAGGGCCTGACTCCACCCACTGGCAATGTTTTAAAAATGCTGAAAAAGTGGGCTGACCCCAGCGGAGACAGAGGGGACGAAAAATAGATGCTAAAACACTATCCTGATCATTTTCAATACTCGCAATTCCAACTCCTGGGTGTAGCTCATACCAAGAGCGTGGTGAGATGAAACCTGTGTACGTCACGAAGTGCGGAACGTCCAATAGGAAAATTCAACTGCAGTAGCCACTGTTCAACCTGAAGAGGGCAGCACTAAGACGTTTTTACACCATACTGTATATTGTAGAAATATATGGTGTTTCTACTAGTGTTGTCAAAAAACTCGGTACTTCGGTACCAAGTCGGTACTAAAAAAAAAAAAAATGTTACGGTACCAGCTTTTCTAGGTACCGAGTACCAGGTTAATCCAGTTCTAGACGCGTGCACAGTCGCGTCCTCTTCATAACGCTGATATGGCTCTCGCTCTCTCTCTGAATCCACTTGTTGACACGAAAGGAGGAAAGAGCCACATATGGAAATATTTTGGATTAGGCTAATGTCACGTTGCCATAAGAGGCCGATTACATGCAAATTCGCAATTTCAAATATAGGCGCGAGGCAAGCGCGCTCATAATAAAAACTCGTTGCATAGCAACGACAGACGCCGCGTGAGAGCAAGCGCTTTGGAGAGAATAAGCACGCGCAAAAATATAATAATAAAAAACACGCGCGATATGTGAACGGCCTCTAAAGTGCTTTCGGGGTAGTTTTACGAGTACATGAGCACAGTAGTATCCACCCGACACCAGAGTACTGGTATTAGTATCGACGCATCCCTATTTATGTCATTTAATGTCAGTGCCGTATTCTTGCCTTTATAACTCGGCAGGTTTAAAAAGCCTTTTTAAAATTAAATATGAATGCAGTTTTAGATTAAGTAAAAGTACAGTCAAGTCAAATAAAACATGTTTTATCTCCTGTATAGTTTGGTAACGCTACAATAGGATACCAATCATCAACATTACTTAGTTCATATCAACACATTGAGTGAACAATATATTTTTACAACATATATATGTTTGCAAATGTTATTTAATACAAACACTTGGTTGTTCATGTTTGTTCACTTTATTCATTGTGCATTAAATAAATGTTAATGGATTAGAACTTTACAAACAACTTTAAAAATGTGTTATACTATTGTTTATTTTAGGTCATTTTATCTAATCTTTTTCTAAAGTGTTTATAATGCAAATGTACAGTTTCCATACTTGTAACCGTGATAAACACTTAAATATATGTAAATTTAAACTAAGCTTTGGTACCGAAATTGGTACCGAGAACCGTGAATTTTTACTGGTATTGGTACCGAATACTGAAATTTTGGTACCGTGACAACACTAGTTTCTACAATACTTTATAAACAAACGTCAAAAAAGTTACTCGAATCAATGACTGGTATTAATAAAGATCAATTCTTACAGATCATTAACTAAAAAAAGTTGGTTTAGGGTTTAGTTATTCTTTAATGAATGTTGAATATCTTCAAAATCTTATTTTAGGGATTTAAACATTTTTTTTTACAGAACAACAGGTCAAAGATCAAGTCGAACATATTTTTTTTTGTGGTCTAATACAAGAATTTTTTAGTTTACTAACCATATAAGATTTTTTTTAAGGTTAATTTTCTCGTAGAGGAAAATGTTGCAACTGCAGCCAATTTTAAGTTTCACATAACACGTACCCTAAAGTCTTATGTCTGCCTCATTAGGTACAAGATGCTGATCCACATCCGCACTCACACCAATGAAAAACCTCACCGTTGTCCAACGTGCAACAAGAGCTTCTCCCGACTGGAAAACCTCAAGATTCACAACCGCTCACACACAGGTCAGTGCCTGGATAAATGTATAGATAGTACATAAAAATTGCAAGACCTGGCTAACTTGGTGCTTGCATTTCAGGAGAGAAGCCGTACATCTGTCCTTACGAGGGCTGCAACAAGCGCTACTCCAATTCCAGTGACCGGTTCAAACACACACGCACACACTATGTGGACAAGCCCTACTACTGCAAGATGGTGGGCTGCTTGAAACGCTACACGGACCCCAGCTCCTTGAGGAAGCATATCAAGGCTCATGGGCACTTTGTAGCCCAGGATCAGGGAGGTCCGGGTGGGGTGGGCTCCTTGATGAAGCCAGGGCCGATCGCTGGGGTGGGGAAAGAATCTGAGCTGACTTACATCAGCGGGGCCCACATCATCATTCCTGGTGCTGCCGCTGCTCTTTTGGGTGGTCACGGGCTGCAGGGTCTTGGAGGCTCCCTCCCCTTGTCTCCCCTCAGTCCCCGCCCCTTGGACTTGAGCACGCTGGGCTGCCCGAGCTCCCCTTCAGCTGGGCTTGGAGGGACGCCCATTCTGTCCTTCAGCGGTTCCCCACTTGGCCTAGCCAAGTCACCATTGCTGTCTCATACCTTCTCATCTTCCACACTGGGGTTGCCCATGGTTCCCATTTTGGGCTCGGAGCGCAGGGACCATGCCAAGGGTAAAACCAGGGGCGAGGAAGGCGAGGACGAGATCCATGGTGGCGTGCTCAACCTGTCTACGGGAGTGTCCCACGACCCCCTGTCTTGGGTTGTCATCCCCTCTGGCCAGGTGGTGCTGAAGCCAGCTGTGGTCAACTGAGCATGACATTCCAGAAGAACGGCAGGGGAAGGGTGGGGGTGGAACAGGGGTCAGAGGTCAGAGCCAAGCCTGAGGGGGGTTTTCACAAAGCAAATTCAGTTCTGCATGGACACCCTCTTCTTCAACTTTTAGTACTATTTCGGTTCTAATTTCTACCTTTATACAGACACGGCTACATGTTTCTTGTGGTAATAACCAGGAAACTAAATCAGCATAACAGTTCGGAAAGAGCCCAAACATTCACCTCCATTTCATTCTCAATCTGGTTTATCTTATTGCCGGGGGTTAGGGGTATCAAATCCTCCTACGGGAGGGCCACCTTACTGGAGATTTTAGCTCCAACCTGTTTCAACACACCTGATTGGAAGTTTCAAGTAATCCTGATGACCTAGATTAATTGGTCAGTTAATTCAGGTGTGTTTGACTATGGTTGGGGTTAAACCAGTGGTGGGCAATTATGGCCCTCATGGTCCACTGTCCTGCAGATTTAGTTCCATCCCTAACCAAACACACCTCAACAACCTACACAAAAATTACAGGGTTGGAGCTAATCTCTGCAGGACAGTGGAACTCAAGGGCCAAAGTTGCCCACCCTTGGTCCAAACTCTGCAGGAAGATGGCCCTCCAGAAGCAGGATTGGACACCCCAAGTCTTCTACACTTTTTCTTTTTTATGAGAGCACTGATCTAAACAGCAGACTTGAGAATCTGTGCCCTTGCTTCAAGAGACAATTTTTGTGTATTTATGTGTAAGAGTAACTTTTGGACGACAGTGTACGAAAACACACTAAAGACACAAATGTATGCTATGTTTTTTCAAGCCATTCCGTGCATTACAAGAAGACCTCTAAGCTTAGCAAGCTAGAGATCTTTGAGGCTAACTCGTATGGTTTTGCAAAGAGGTGCTGAGGTCGTAGGTCAAACGAGCAGCTCATTCAATTGCCAACAATCAGCATCTGTTGTACCTTTCAGACCAATCCTTTTCCTGGAATGTCACTTTCCTGCAGAACTGATCTCCAACACACCTGACTGGAAGTTCTAGTTTATCCTAGAGACACTGGCTAGCTGGTTAAGGTGTGTTTAATTAGGGCTAGAGCTAAATTGTCCTGTAAGGTGGCCCTCCAGGAGCAGGATTGTACACTTGGTACCTTCCTGCTTCGGACTATACCAAGTCCCACCTCAGTCAGCAGGCACTATCTGCATCCCTTGCAAGTGAACTTCCTTAGCTCAATGCTATTGCAAGCTATATGACGAACCTTGCATTTGCTGCTAGCTGTGTCACTGCATTGTAGGCATACATAATTGAATAAAAATAGACAAGTATGTACGACAATCTGTCCTCTGAGGAGGAGGAAATAGAAAACTTTGACTAGCTCTATTTTGTTGAATAAGAGATCTACAGACACAAGGCTCAGACTGACTGAGTTTTAAGTCATACAAGGGCACAAACTCACCCAGCAGTTATGCTAACGCCCCATAGGACATGGCATTGTTGTAAATAGTGCCATCTTCTGGTCATCAAATGTACTGCACACTACTAGCTGAACAAAGGGCTAGATTTAACAGTATTATCCTGCTTTGCAGTATGCTAGTTTGGCAGGGTAAAACGAAGAACCTTTGGCTGATGCAGTATAGTGGAATGTTTAAAATAACAGCTATCCACAACCCAATGAACACATTGACACTTGTAATACACCAGTTTGGGTGTACCGCAACAGTTAAGGGCCTAGTTTGTTTAACAGAACTTTGCTTTCATGGTTTGTCCAATTTTAAATCACTGTGCTAAAAATCTAAACGTATACCCCGAGATTGAAGTAGGGACTTAATAATAAAGTGCAGAAAACACTATTCAGGTGTCCAAAAGATAGCATTTTGATTTAAGACCCTTTCACATGACCCACATCAACTTTCTCCAATGGATCGAACTCTGTTGTGCAAAGCGTCAAGTTTCAGGGTAACTTCTGACGTCACATTGCACACATGTTCTAAGGCAACGCTCCAAGAACTACATTTTCACATTTGACCCCATTTGCTTCAGATTTTCCCCAGTTGCATGATGTTATTTTGTGCTGAAAATGAAAACTCAAAACTGATTCGGTGCAAATCTAGAAACATCAAGTTATACAACACAACCTTTAAGGCAAAATCACCCATTTGTGATGCTATCTGCAATGCCCCGATGCTTGTGTTGAGAGGTGCACTGAATTCCTGAAGTGGGTCAAGTGAGAGAGACTTAATGCAGTCATTGTCATCCTCACTAATGATCAGCCTGTCGCCATTAAGACCTCATTCAGATTAAAATAACACTCTTGATCAAGTCTTCTCTCCTGAACTCAGGCACATAACAGTCTCTGTCCTCTCTGTAACAGAGATGACAGTTAAAACATCCTTCAATAACAGCCATTATCTCCCCTATAGATTGCCAAGAAAAAAATAATAATAAAAACTGTTCTGACTGAAATAATCACACTTCCTTAAAGCATGAACGCCACCCTCCTCTCCCAACCAATTTGTACACTCAAGAGTCTTATTCCATAATTATTTTGTTTTATTGTTTGTGGAAAATATACAATTAATGCTGTTTTGTTTTACTTTTTTTTTTTGGACGTGACATTTCCTGATGTTGAAGTTGCTTTATGTCTTCGTTTCTGCTATCGCTACTCTATGTTCATCTTTCTCCAGCTGATGAATTGAGAGGAAAGGGAGAAATGAAAGGAGGGGGTGACAGATTAGATTGCAGGAAGGGTTTGAGTCAAAAACCGTCACATTTAAACCATGCGCAGTAATCGAATACAATCCTCTCAGGTTTGCAGAGCTTTGACATCAGTGTGCACAACGGAAATGACATGTTTATAAACCCTTGCATCTTTTCAACAAGCTGGAAATCTCTTTGTCCACCTTATCCTACTCCCTCTCCCCTCATGTTTTTGTCTGGAGAAAGCTGATACTGACACAGACCTGTTAAGGTCTACATCAATGTTCAATATCAGATACGCTGTTTGAACCTTTAACCCTTTGAGCACTCTGAAGACGGAAGCACTGTTTCTCACAGGAGACTCCAAAAAAGGCCTTGATAAATATTGTATGTGAGAGACTTAAGCAATACATTCAATGGCAGGGATGACGCCATAGCTAGATATTCAGATTTAAATATTAAATGCAGTAAAACACAAATGATGTACAAAAAATTTAAATAAACACGGTACATAAATTAAGCACCATGTTAGAACAAGTAAAAATAAAAAATCAGCTCACAAGAGGTAAAGAAGTTTGTCTGTTCCTAAAGTAAACTAATAATAGTTTCACAATTCTTGACGCAGAGATGCACAAAGGGTTAACAAAAAGACTATGGCCGTGAAAGGCCAGTATCCATTTGTATTTTATTTTTCCTTCTTTGCACATTTTTGTATATCAGTATTTTAATTTTTTTTCAAGTGCCTTTTATTATAGTTGAAATGTAGATGTAATACACTATATGAAAATAAATATATATATATAAATAAATAAATATATATTTTTCCCAGCATCATGTTCTGAAGCCGAACATGCAGAATTTTAGAGCTGTAAAAGTCTCCAGTTGGTACAACATAGGTGTGTGTGCTCCTGTTTTAGAGGAATTTTATTACGATATTGATAAGGATGTCAATGAAAATAAAAGAAACAAATGTTTAATAAATTTGCATTTGATATATACATACACACATATTGTGTTTTGCTGAGTCTTTTTTGTTTAGGACATCCGTGTACAGGAAGCTGAAATGTTTACGACCTCAGAGACGTTGAGTATATAACTTGAGTATATAACACAGCTGATGTCTGTGAGCAAGATGGTAACGTTACATGGAGATAAAATAAGTACATCCACGACACGTGTTAGCATGATAGGTATAATAAAATCACTTACTAACCTTGTCTGGCCAATCTTTAATAGCTGGAAACAGATGGACATTTTACTGAAGAAAAATCCACTCAGTAATGTCTGCCACACACAGTGAGTTCATTCACCCACAACAGCTTTTAAAATTCAAAATGTTTTGACCTGTAGACTTCAAGTGTTGAATTACAGTGAAAATTACTTGTTTTACACAGTTTTAAATTACCTTTTGTGGTAATCTACATCAAGCCAGAAATGTCGTTGAAACAGCTCACCTTGCATTGAATCCAGACCATTCCCTTAAACATGAACACATCAGTTTATTCAGCAAGGATGCATTAAAGGATTAGTTCACTTTAAAAAATAAAATAAATAAAAAACCTTTGCTGATAATTTACTCACCCGATGTCATTCAAGATGTTCATGTCTTTCTTTCTTTAACGTTAGTTGAAAACAATGGGCTCTATGCACGGCGGTATTTCCGGTGAAGGATTAAGGATGCTCAATAACTTCCGCCGATCGTAGAGTCCAATGTAATACCGAGAATTTATATTGAATTTTATACTCCATGGTTATAATAAAGAAACGTTAGTCACAAAAACAGATAAAACAGACACCCCTCGTTGTGTTTATGCTTCTTTTTAAAATTATATTAAATAAACATAACTATATAAAAAAATTACATCTAAACGTATGTACGTTTCGTTTCAAAGACTGGAGGACAGTAAATTTTGAAGACTCTGCCATAATCCCATTTTCCTCGGTTCTCCTCCGCTTTAATCTCCACAACCGGAAATGGACGAGCATCCTTGCGTCAAATGCGGAACTTATGCGTGCATAATAGCCCATTATAAGGTTGTTGATGAAAACATTACAGGATGGACAACAGTTTCAAGGTCCAAATGACCGTTTCAGTGCAGCTTCAAAGGGCTTCAAACGACACCAGACGATGAATAAGGGTCTTATCAAGCGAAACGATCGAAAATAATTTAAAAAGTTTAATAAGTTCAAATGCTCGCCTTTGTTCTGTGATGCGCGTTCGTGACTCTCCTGTTGGAACTCGCTCATCAAAATGAATGAATCTTTTTCGAGTCATTTCGTTCGTTGAATGAACCAAATGACTCGAAAAAAAGATTCGTTCCTTTTGATGAACGAGTTCGAACAGGAGAGTCACAAACCTGCATCACAGAACAGAGCAAGGTGAGCATGTGCTTATAAAACATATTTTTGAAATGACCGTTTCGATAGATAAGACCCTTATTCATCGTCTGGTTCATTTAAAGCCCTTTGAAGCTGCACTGAAACGGTCATTTCATTGAAACTGTTGGAGTCCATTGAAGTCCATTATATGGAGAAAAATCCTTAAATGTTAAACAAAAACCTGGATATCTTGGATGACATGGGGTGAGTAAATTATCAGAATTTTTTTTTTTTTTTTTAAAGTGAACTAATCCTTTTAATTGATCAAAAGTGACAGTAAAGACATCACAAACGCTGTTCTTTTGGACTTTCTAAACATCAAAGAATCATGAAAAAAGTATAGCTGTTTTCATTGATAATAATCAGAAATTTCTTAAACATCAAATCATCGAGTGATTTCAGAAGAATCATGTGACACTGAAGACTGGAGTAATGATGCAGAAAATTCAGTTTTGATCACCGGGATAAATTAAAATAAATTGCAATAAAAAAAATAAATAGTAATATCTCTAAATATATTACGGTTTTACTGTATTTTTGATCAAATAAATGCAGCCTTGGTGAGTAGAAGAACATAACATTGCACAGCCCCCAAACTTTTGAACAGTAAGTGTACATATTTTAATACGTTGAAAAGTCCAACAAATCCCTGATCCAACATTGTAGAACTCAAGAACATTCCAGATGTATTTCCTTCATTCCATCACGCAATGTCCAGAAAATACTCATCCACTCTGACGGATGGATAAAGAAATGATTGACATTTGGATGTAGAAAAAGAAGAGGCTTTATTGGGGGTTCTGGGTGATAATTACAGTGGGAGGACGTGAGGATGGAGATCATGTCTGCTGCTGCTGCTCTGGAGGTTTCTTCTGGTCCTGCTTTTGAATGCTGAGCTCTTCATCCAGACGCTCTTTCGCTCGCACCACCTTCACGAGTCCAAACACAAATACATCATTATTTCTTAGATGTCGCTGGATTTACTGCTAATTACAATCGTGTTTTTATTAAACTGTTGATTCGGTAAGCACAGACTTTACCTTCTCTACAGGTTAAGAATCTTCTAAGAGTTTACACAACAATGATGTACTAAAAACTAGGGATGCACAGATATGAACATTTTGGCCGATATGATAATTCTTTAAATTTGAAAGCCGAAAATCGATATATTGGCCCAGGCTGATAAATCAAATCTTTGAGAGCCTGATTACAAAAACAAAAGTCTCACAATTAAAAGCCATGTCCCAAACACACAATTATAATGTTATCATTTTATGTAACCTATATTTTCCTTTTTTTGAAGTGATTTCAATCATATTTCAAGCATTTTAAAAGCATCATGGTGACCAGTGCGCATCTGAAGTGTTTCAGCTGAAGGAAATAATCCATTATTCATCGGCTGTAATATATTGGCCAAATTTTCTTTACAGGCCGATAACGATAACATTAAACATGAACATATATTGGCCTTCTTCAAAGCGAATAAGGACTAAAAAATGCTTACAAGTATTATTCATGCCAGGCCAGTAGATGGCAATGTCACTTTATAAAGAAACACTACACACCAGACTGAACACGTATCTTGTTGTGTAAACGAAACGGGCAGAATATATGATATTAACGACCCCTTAGATTTTGTAAGAATTCAGTTGTCTTCATTTAATTATTTTCTAAAAGATGTGAAATAGATGAGAATTCAACTTAAATAAATACAATGAATTAAATCTAAACGACTCTTCTTTATATTTTAAGTGTTTGGCTTCAAAATGTCTCTTGACCTCATTTAAAGCGATTGTTCACTTTGAAATACATTTTTGGTCTTTGTTTCCGCAGTATTTTCAATTTTGATATTTTTAGGTCAAACCGTTCTTGTCTTATAATGCAGGTCTATGGTCACCACCTCAAAGAGCATGCACAGAGAAGTCCAAATTAAACATGATTTAATGACTCGTAAATGTAAGTACACATTGATGGCCTAAGACACGAAACGAGCGGTTTGTGTGAGAAAACGAACAGCTTTTATATTGTTTTTACCTCTTGTAACCACAGCCACGTCCAAGTGATCTGAGGGCATTGGCGCTTCGGTCTGCGAAAGCGCTGGAAAGCCCTGGAAGTGATCTCTCGCTTTGCCGAAAAAATTCTGTTGATATATCGAAATCGTCTTCCATTGTGATTTCCTGCATATCTAAATATGTTTAGATCTTCACAGTGAAAGGTAACACTTCCGAAATCTCTGTGTAAACTATGAGTGACGTACACGAGCGAGAGAACACTTTTGGCGCTTTCTGGCGCCAGTGCCCTCAGATCACTTTGACGTGGCTGTGGTATCAAGAGGTAAAAACGATATAAATACTGTTGGTTTTCTCACACAAACCGCTCGTTTCGTGTCTTAGGCCATCAATGTGTACTTACATTTACGAGTCATTAAATCATGTTTAATTTGGACTTCTCTGTGCATGCTTTGAGGTGGTGACCATAGACCTCCATTATATGACTGACAAACATGAACGGTTTGACCTAAAAATATCAAAATTGAAAATACTGTGGAAACACCTACATCTTGGATACCCTTGAGGTAAGATAAAACATACCAACAATTAATTTTAAAGTGAACTATCCCTTAATTTGCATAATTTGCACTACCCTGCGATGTTAGGGTTCTTTATGTCAACAGAAACCTACAAACACGTCTCTGGAACTACAAAAATGATCAGTTTGATTGACAGAGTCGTTGCTTACCTTTGACTGAAGATAGAAAGAACCGCCAACAGATTTGTCATTGACTTTAAATAAATGCTCATAATTCTGAAGAGAAAATGAAAGCACATCAAATTAAACCAAATTTGTCACAGAATACTGTAATAGTAAGTGTGTAATGCTCTTACCTTCTGGATCTCCTCTGGGGATAATGTGGTGATGTTGAGGATCTGCTGGGCTTCTTGTAAAGTCATTCCTGTGAAACTAGACACGGCCGCAGACTGTCTTCCCGCTTGACCCCGCGCCTCCGCTGCCGCCTGACTGGCTGCATTCACATTCACACAACATCCTAATGTTATTTTTCACAAGTTATTCCTTACATTGCTGATTATTAAGTAAGGGATAATGTACATCCAGCCGGTTGTTATCTGAGAATAAACCCCCGACAGGGTGATGACGGCGTAGCGATCGCAACCGGCTGGATGTATCCCTCTTATTACACGGCTAATTGCCACATAAGTAAATACTTAGACACACGAAATATTGATCGGAGTTGAAATATTGTATTCGGTCTATAAACGCAAAAGCTTCAGCGGAGAGAGCCGTTGCAGCGCGGCAAGTTCAAACTAGACGGTCGGACATTTAAGAGATACGGTATACGTCACTCACACCACTTATTACATGGCATTTCACCACATAAATAATTATGGGAATAAGAGATATTGATTTCAGATTAAACAGTTTTAAAATCGGACCTGTTTGTATTTTATAATCCAACTGTGTACAAAAAAATAGTCACGAAACGTTTGTATGAAACAAGAGAGAGCGAGTCCAAGATACTGGATGGCATTATTAAATAACTACACAAAAAATTTATTTGACTGAGTTTTAATATTTTATAAGGTCACTAAAAGCATAACTTCCATGAAGAAAAAACGTTCCTAGCAAGCGTTTATCGCTGCTGACTTCTGTGACGCGGATGAGCCTGTGTTATCTGTTCTCAGCGGGCGCAATTGACCAATCAGAATCAAGTATTCCACAGAGCCGTGTAATAAGTCATGTTAGGAAACTTTAGTAATGCTGTCATATCCTCTTAAAAGCCCCAAAATTATAGAATTAGATGAATTAAGATAGATTTAAATGTACAATTATTTAAATTTAGTTTATTTTTTGGGGACATTAAAGGGATATTTTACCTAAAAATGTAAATTCTGCCATCATTTACTCACCCTCATGTCATTCCAGACCTTCTTCAGAACACAAATGAAAATCTTTTTAATGAAATCTGACAGTTTTCTGATCCTCCACTGACAGCTACGCAACTACCACTTTCAAGCCACAGAAAGGTAATTAAAGACATCATTAAAGTAATCCATGTGACTCCAGTGGTTTAACATCAATATTATGAGGCGACGCGAGTGTTTTGCAGCAAAAAACAAACAAACAAAACAAAACAATAATTTACCACTTTACTTACAATATATTAATCTCCAACATGCGTTCATGTAACAACGTCTGCTCTCGAGTCAACACAACACGCATATGTCGTGGTGCTCTCGTGAACTATTATGTTTTTTGCCAAACAAATGTCTTAATCTGCGTTTGGATTGGAATGACTTGAGGGTGCGAATTAATGACAGAAACTTCATTTTCTTTAAATAAAATTAGATAAATAAATAAGATGTTAGCAACAAGAGCATAAATGGAGAGAAATTAATGAACAATAAATCTTAACAATATTAACCTGCTACTAATTATTAATATGATACTAAAATGACTTAAAATATGAAAATAAATGAACATAATACATAATTAATTTGCATCGACCTGCAAATTCTTGACGTAAAGCTCTTGCAAAAGCTCGTCCGACCACCTGAGCGCCCATCACAATGATCTGAGCCAGATATTTGGCCTGTGTGAACACAAAAACATTAAGACAGGGACCTAAAAGATTGCATACAAAGCATGACTGACACATTTATATTTCACAATAAAACGTTTTTTTTTTTTATAAAATAGTGTAATCATAAATAATGTTGGTAACACTTTACAATAAGGTTCGTTAGTTAACATTAGTTAACTACATTAGTTAATATGAACTAATAATGAATAGCACATATACAGCATTTGTTAATCTTTGTTAATGTTATTTTCAACATTTACTAATACTTGATTAAAATCTTGTTAACATTAGTTAATGCACCGTGAACTAACATGAACAAACAATGAACAGCTGTATTTTCATGAACTAACATTAACAAAGATGAACAAATGCAGTAACAAATGTATTGCTCATGGTTAGTGCATGTTAGTAAATACATTAACTAATGTTAACTAATGAACCTTATTGTAAAGTGTTACCATAATGTTTAATAATGAATGAAATAAACTATATACGTCTTTTAAGCCAACATATTTCATCATTGCTTTACAAAATACCCAGCCTCTTTATATCTCTTATGCAGTCCTAAATATTCATTAATCGCTTATATAACCATATTCTGTTCATAATATAATGTGACAATACTCGTATTATGCAAATGAAATACAAGGTCGTTGCATAAGACTATATCTGATAGCCAATGACCCATTCGACATACATCCTTGCGATTAAATATAGAGCAACCGACATTAAACGACCATAATCTGTATATGAATATATGAACATACCATGATGGATATACTGTTAATGTTAAACACTTCAGTTGAGGACGAACGTTTTCACGTGTATGGTAACTCCATCAATGTTTATAAAACCGGCGAAGAAAAGCCGCAAACACACACGACACACACGAAACACACTGACTCCTGCTGGCTGGAGTACAGTTGTACAGCAACACGGACACCATCAAATATAATAATTTTATTTTTAAGAAAGAGTTAATATGTATCTAAACTCATCGAGGAACTCTTAAAACGCTACTCCATGTAAGACTCTGTTATGGTGTAAAATATTTTGCTAATTTAGTATTCTTTGTGGTGTTGTACCCTCATTAATGTTCATTACAGTTTGGTCATGTTTTTGTTAGTTACATAATAAAATAAAATAATCATTTTAGTTTACAAAATGACTGAAAAACGATCTATATTTAGATTCTTTAAATAACTAATAATGGGCTCTATGCACGGCGGTATTTCCGGTGAAGCATTAGGGAGTCCAATGCAATACCGAGAATTTATATTGAATTTTATACTCCATGGTTATACTAAAGAAACGTTAGTCACAAAAACAGATAAAACAGACACCCCTCGTTGTGTTTATGCTTCTTTTTAAAATTATATTAAATAAATATAACTATATATAAAATTACATCTAAACGTACGTTTCATTTCAAAGACTGGAGGACAGTAAATTTTGAAGACTCTGCCATAATCCCGTTTTCCTAGGTTTTCCTCCGCTTTAATCTCCACAACCGGAAATGGACGAGCATCCTTTACGCCAAATGCGGAATTTATGCGTGCATAATAGCCCATTGAATCCCTTGGAATGCTATGATGTATCAATTTAATATAGGCTAATATAATGTAATGTAATATACCATGACAATTGTTCAGTTTATTTTAATTTGCAATGGGTTTTCTCAGAAATTTTTTTATGGTTTTGTTCTACAATACAAGTTACACTCTTCAAACACACCTCAAATGTAAATTTTTTTGGGGGAAAAACAACAATAAAAAAAGTAACATATTCTATATTATTAGATGAAAAAAACCCCAGTGATAACAATTAATCATAATTATATTATTATATAATTATACTAATTAATAATATGATTGTGGTGATTATCATTATTGAATACAGCACTCAATTCCATATCTCTCAGCTCTCGGTTTTATTTTGAGGAAACAATCCAACAAGATTCAATTCCAAAAGACAAGTGTAAAACATTATTGCCAATAAAGGGTTAAAATGAACGCGAATACAAGCGTCATGAAAAAAGCATCCCAAAAACATCAGTTTGGTAACAAAATTAGCACACATTTTAAAAAGACACTTAGCAGACCGTGAACATATCGTTAATGTGCGAGTACATGGTCACATGTCAAGCACAGGACATCACATGGTACAAGTGCCTTAACATGCACGATCCTGACATATGTAAACATGTTCGGTTAAAAACGAGTTGTATTGCCTTGAGATAGACCTGATTAAGTGAAAAACCCCACAGGAAGTAGATGTGTGTTAATACTGTTCGTGAGGCTGAGCAGAAGGAAATACACCCTTTTCCAGTTTAAAAAAGGAGTGTTTTCAACAGACTCCAGATCATTCAATTAGAGGTACATAGAAAGTTTTGCTCCACACATAATCAAAAAACCATCATATCATATCACAAAGAACATGAAAAGTCTCTTGCACCTAAAGGAGGCGATGCTTAACCCCACAAATCACCACAATATTATTGAACATTTAACCACATTTCAAAAGTGCACATGTCACCAATGAAAACATCCAGAGGTTTTGTGTTACAGGCGTGTGTTTATCATGCAGTCGTCATACAGTTAATACGCAGTACAAAACTCATGCCCATCATTAAAAATTACACAGAAAAAAAACCCTGTCGTGTTTTAAATGCACGTCATGCGTCTGAGATGAACATCTGAGCTGTGCATATGAATGTGTTTATGTGCGAAAAATCATATTTAACCATTAATAACAGATATTAATACTCCAGTTAAACTAAGAGATGACGGGTCGATTATCTGGAAGGTATAGGAGTGTGTGTGAGTGTTCAGCAGGCCGTCGGAGGTGAAGCTGAAGGAGCGTTTAGGAGGTTCAAAGTTATATTGGCACCCTGGAATGGCAAGATTCAGATTGAGCAGGACCGTTCCGTGTCTGCTTTGGCACCCTGACTGGACCACGAGGCAAGGCTTGTGTGTTAGTCGTCCTGAAACACACATGCAGACAGGATTTAGAACATTGAATCAGCTGGTGTGTGTGTGTGTGTGGTCGGTTCTTCACTCACCCACTCTTCTTCATCCACTCCCTCGAATAACTCCTGTGGCAGAGGGTCTTCCCTGTTTCCCAGCTTAGCCACCATGGCACTGAGCAACTGAAAGAAATACACAAACACAAGAGATTAATAGACAGATACAGACAGAAAAAACTATAGATAAACAACAGACAGATGGACGGACGGACAGACAGACAGACATATCTATCTATCTATATATATATATATATATATATTATAGATACACAGGCAGACAGACAGACAGATAGACAGATAGATAGATAGATAGATAGATAGATAGATAGATAGATAGATAGATAGATAGATACATAGATAGATGGATAGATAGATAGATAGATAGATAGATAGATAGATAGATAGATAGATAGATAGATAGATAGATAGATAGATAGATAGATAGATAGATAGATAGATAGATAAATAGATAGATAGATAGATAGATAGATAGATAGATAGATAGATAGATAGATAGATAGATAGATAGATAGATAGATAGATAGACAGACATGATAGAGACAGTCAGATAGATGATAGATAGACAGACAGACAGACAGACAGACAGATAGATACATAGATAGATTGGTAGATAGATAGATAGATAGATAGATAGATAGATAGATAGATAGATAGATAGATAGATAGATAGATAGATAGATAGATAGATAGATAGATAGACAGATAGATAGATAGACAGACAGACATGATAGAGACAGACAGACAGACAGATAGACATGATAGAGACAGACAGACAGACAGATAGATAGATAGATGGATAGATAGATAGATAGATAGATAGATAGATAGATAGATAGATAGATAGATAGATAGATAGACAGACAGACAGACAGACAGACAGATAGATAGACATGATAGAGACAGATAGATAGATGGATAGATAGGTAGACAGACAAACAGACAGACAGACAGATAGGTAGATAGACAGACAGAAAGACAGATAGACAGACAGATGTTAGACAGACAGATAGACATGATAGAGACAGATAGATAGATAGATAGATAGATAGATAGATAGATAGATAGATAGATAGATAGATAGACAGACAGACAGACAGATAGATAGATAGATAGATAGATAGATAGAGACACCTCTTCTTTCTTCTGTTCATCAGTTTTCTCCTCCAGATAGACAGAGGAGGGCAGGTACTTCCTCACAGGAGCCTCTTTCGGAGCTTCACTCACTGAAACCAGGACATAATGAAGGGTATTTTAAAGACTGTGGTGTAGTATTCGGCTTTTTATATCAGTTTTGGAAAGGCATTATTCTTTAATTTGTGTTTGTTGATGTTGAGCTGTACCGGGCATCATGTCTTTAGGCCTCAGGCTGATTTTGCGCTGCTGTCCGTTGGATCCAGAGAGCCAGGCATCAGCACTCAGAGATGACTCCCACCACACTGCGGTCTCAGGGAAAACATCGTCCTGGAAAAACTCTTTCTGTGGACCCAGATCCGTCATTTAGCACGAGAAACACTGCGATATAAAGCTGAGAAAAAGCTCAGATATGCCCAAGCTAAAGTTTATATAGACATAATAGCAATTAAAATAATGATTTTTAGTTTTCAGACTATTTAATAAATATGAAAATATATGTCTACTCTATAATCTTAGTCTATGTATTCTCCAAATGCCCACTAGAGGTCAGTGTTGTGTTGTGTGGGTGTGAGGGTCTCTTACTCTGACACGGGGCACTCTGAAGGCCACGGGTTCGATGGTGGTCTTGCCCAGCCGTACGGCTCGAGCCACTTCCACATCACAAACATCACATTCAGTTTTCGGCAGGAAACACAACCCCTGTCCCGATACGGTAAAACATTTGTAACGATACTAAAAACATCAACGGTACTACAGCAATAATATCACTAATAACCAGATGGCAAGAGGAATATTACAACAACAATACTACAACAACATACCTTGTGTGGTTCAGAGGAATTAAAACTACTACATTCCATGAAGTATGGCGCTTCGGGGACAATCTCGTATATATAAACACGCGTGTCGCCCTGGAAGACCAAACGATCAACAAACACATTGTTGGACTAATCTGGTTGTCACTGTAAGTTAGTGGACATTTTTAATGGACAAACACTTGCGCACCTTCCCAGTGAGGATGAGGACGCTGGTGTCTGGATCATAGAACGGGATGAGGGTCGAGGGAGACACGTCCGCAGGTGCAGAAGCCACAGCCCCGGATGCCAAGGACTCAGCGGAGAACAGGTACAGCTGTCTTTCACTGCGACTGTGAAGGGAACAAGCCATTCAAACTCTTTAGAGCCAGACAGACACTGACAGTACCAGTTCTATTGTATTATGACTAAATGTGTGTTAGACTGCACCTGTCGAATCCTGAAACCATCAGGTACTTGCCGTCACAGACCCATACTACACGGGCCCCTCTATGGCCCTCAGGTCCCGGGCCCTCCTGCAGGGATGAAGATGGGAAAACTTGGTCACAAACAAACGATTTCTTTTGCTTTTGAAGATTGATAACATTTAGTTGATGCTAAACTAACCTGGATGGGCGCTGTGGACTTGCGTGGGTCATATAAACGCACTTTTCCATCCTTGCACACAGTGGCCAGCAGTTTCCCATCTGGACTCCAAGCCATGCCAAATATCTGAGAAAAAACATAGCGAGTTACCTTGATGGCTACAAAATCATCCTCAAATAGACATTAGATAGATAGATAGATAGATAGATAGATAGATAGATAGATAGATAGATAGATAGATAGATAGATAGATAGATAGATAGATAGATAGATAGATAGATAGACAGACAGACAGACAGACATATGTTAGACAGACAGATAGACATGATAGTGAATGTGTGTGAATGTGTGACCTCAGTGTGTCTCCCTAATGTCCACCACAGTGACCCTCAGTAATGTGTGTATGTGTGTATATATGTATGTTAAAACACTGTGGTATCAAACGTTCATAGAATTTATAATCTGTTACACTGTTATTTTTTGCAATTAATTTAATTTGTACATTTCAATTTAAGTTGTTATAATACTTTGTTTTTATTGATGTCTTCACTATGCTATGTGTTACAAGCTTTGGCAATATTGTAATATGTACAGTCATGCCAATAAAGCAATTTGAATTGAATTGAATTGAATTGAATTGAATTGATAGAGACAGACAGATAGATAGAAAGATAGACAGATAGATAGATAGATAGATACAGTAGATAGATAGATAGATAGATAGATAGATAGATAGATAGATAGATAGAATTCATGCAATCATGCACAAACTGAATTTGACTCTTTGACTTTAAGCACATTTTGGGACTATCTCAGAGGAAAGCTAGGTGAGATTTTGATACAGCAAGAGAGAAGACATTGACATGCTTTTCATTTATTTTGAAAAAAAAAGGAGAATGTGTATCACTATCTCTACAAGAACTTGAGCATTTTTATCACACAAATCTTATTTACACAAAGAAATTAACTTGCATTTATCAACTGACAACTTTTGTAGCTCTTACAAAAATTCTATCTTTTAAAAGAAAAAAGAGGAACTACACTGTCTTTTATGAATAACAAGTTAATATACATGAATACCTCATTGCCTATAATTAGGCTATAGCAATAGCAAAGGCCATAAACATAAAGTGAAACATAAGTTCAACCTCAACACAAAAAACAGTATAAACAATGCTTCTATTCCCAAAAAGTGAGGGTACCTTTTTTCACTTAAAATTAAAGTGCAGGATTTCGAAACATATGACTGGAGCTCTCATCTAAACATAAAGTGCCACTGTAACGTTATATTAAAATATCATAACATGAAATCCAAAATGTTCCCACACACCAGACTTATACCATAGACTTATAGGACGCTCGCGCTTCCTCCAACTCCCTCATCTCTCCCACTTGCCATTTCTCCGCGTGCCATGACCTGCAGCGCTCCATACTCCACTTTTACTGGATTGTTTTAACCGGCATACAGAGCGATCGGTAATGACATCAAATACCGCGAAAGTGAGTGACGGAGCCGTCGTTCCCGCTCTAGTTTGATGTTATTCACCGGTCGCTCTGTGCAGCGCCGGTCCAAGTTGAACAAGCTTATGTCGTGCGAAAAGAAAACAAACGTGACATACGGGCACGAGGCTACATTGCGCATGCGTCGAACCGTGAGACGCACAGACGCTCCGAACCGAGACGAGCGAACCGAAAGGTTCGGGTGTTTTTTCATGTACCGTGCCACCCCTAATAGATAGATAGATAGATAGATAGACAGATGATAGATAGACATAAATATAGACAAACAGACAGAAAATAGACAGACTGAATATAGACAGACAGGCAGACAGAGAGACAGAAAGACAGGCAGAATATAGACAGATAAATATAGATAGATACACAGACAGAAATATAGACAGACAGACAGACCTGGTCCTGATGTCCAGTGAGTCGCTTGACTTCTTCTCCTGTCTCCAGTTTCCACAGTCGTACAGTGAGGTCGTATGAGGAGGAAGCCAGCAGGCCGGACGCGAGCGGGTGGAACTTGACGGAGTAGATCTTCTCAGTGTGTCCTGCCATTGGTCAAAGAGCATGTCAATTAAACACTACAGAATCACTGCTATTACAGTTCAGAGGTCACATGTCCCGCAAGTTTCTTACCCCGCAGAACACACTCCGGCTCAGTCAGGGTTTCCGTCAGGCCTCCTTTGGGAATCTGCCACACGCGGATCTTGGCATCATCACCAGCTTTGAGAGAGAGAGAGAGAGAGAGAGAGAGAGAGAGAGAGAGAGAGAGAGAGAGAGAGAGAGAGAGAGAGAGAGAGAGAGCAATGCTGACATTCAGATTTCAGTGTTCAGACTGAGTGTAATTTGGTTTCTTTTGATGAAATGCCAGGAGACACAGCTGTCCTTTAAACAATTAATTTGCAACAAACTAAATTTTCTTTTGACTTGGAGGCGAACTGATAAAAATTGAATTAATGATGAAATGATATATAAGTATTAGATGAAAAACTTTAAGCAAAACTACTGAAATTTGAAGTTTTGAAAGTTTAATTTGAAGCACTACAATTACTAACTGGAAATATAAATTATTAAAAAAAATCTGTTAAAATCTAAACAGTAACATTGCTAAAAAAAATAACTAAAATTAATGCATTTTTTAATATTTTAAGTTCAAAATATGAATAAAATAAATAATACTAAAATATCAATGATTCATATACTTCCTCCTGTAAAACACTTTGGATTTCAACATCTAAAGGAATACATGAAGATGTAAATAAAAGTACTAATAACAAGAAGTTGTACAATTAAGTAAAAACACAAATACACTAAAAATGCTTTCATTAAAACATAGTCACTGATATGTAAACTGAATAAATATAAAATATAAACGATATAATAACTTTTAATAAGAGACATAACCCCATTCTACTAAATTCATGTTTACATAATTCCCCATGTCCTGAAATCATTGTATGCTATTATAAAGTTTATATTACGTTTTTTTGCTCATACAGACAATCAAATAAACCAGAAAATAAATAAATATTAAATTTGAAAGAGCTATGTAATCTAATTGTAATCTAATAATATAAACGTACTACACAGTAATATGTTTTACTTCATATTTAATTTAATATCAAGTATTTAGGATTTTTTTATATTAGAAATACCAGTCCACCTCCTGCCGGTAACCTCATGTCTGCCAGTCTGTATTGACCAATCAGCATCCAGGATCAGCATGGAGAACTCACCCACAACCAGCCTGTGTGTGTCGAAGGGGTCCCAGCAGAAGTCCGCCACACTGACGGTGTTCTGGATGGTGGGCAGAGCGGTGTCGGGCAGTTTTCCAGGCTGGGACAGCTGCAGAAGACGACAGTAAGCTAATGTAAATCAATCTGAGATTTGGGGAACAAGCTCTGAATAGAGTACTGCACCTCGAACACAGCGATCTGCCCTCCTGCGATGGCGAGAGGCACCGCCACACGCTGCCCGTTGGCACAGAAGCCGTCACACTCCCCTGGTGTGGTCAGATGAAGCCCGCGCAGGTTGGTGATGTGCGTGTCCCGGTGCAAGACGGCCCCCTGGATGTGACGAAACTTCGAACTCGGGCCTGCAAATCACAAGCTATTTACTAATAGAGTTGGGCATTTACACAGCTAAAAGCATGACAATATTTAATACTACTGTTCACAAGTTTGGGGAGAAAGTTTGAAAGAAATGAATGCTTTTATTCAGCAGGAATGCATTCAATTGATCAGAAAATTTGAATGATTTCTGAATGATCATGTGACACTGAAGACTGGAGTAATGATGCTTTGATCACATTTTACAATATATTCACATAGAAAACAGTTTCTGTTTGTCCGGTTGGCGAAAGTTAATGTATAACGTAGAGTAACAGACTAACGGAGCCGGTCCAGGACTGACCGAGCATGTTCTGGATGGCGCGGGAGCTCTGACTGGGGCTCGGGCTCGGCATGAAGCCGGACGACAGGCCGCTGGTGGAGGACGGGGAGCGGGACGGGACGGCACTGCTGCTGGGGGTGCTGAGGGGACTGCTGGAGGTCGAGGTCTCCTGAGAAACACACAGAGAGACGTCACATCCATTCTGTGGAGCAAGCGTTTGCCCTGACGCTACTTCCACTAACCTCTTTGCTCTTGTCACGGCTCAGATCCTTCGCTGGCGTCTTCTGAGCCGAAGGAGCGCTGGGCTTTGGCCTCTTGCTCGGGTTAAGACTGACTCGCTCCACCTGTCACAGAGAAGTGATATTTACATCTTAAATAGTTAAAATAGCATTTTTTTTATTCTGTTCCCTTATCCGTAAGAAATCCAATGCCAACTAATCAATTCTCATTGGTTTTCGAACAGACCTGTTTGTTCTCTCCTTTCCACCACTCGTCTGCCGTCATGGACGCGGTGTGACCCACAGTGTCCGGATACAGGTCCGCATGGAAGTCCTGTCCTGCCTGAGACGCACAAAACACACAATGTCTAAAACATCAGATTTTGTCGAATTATTGTAAAAAATGATAATTATTATTGTTGTGCTATTATTTTTTAAACTATAAATTTAAACAAATTAATAAAAGAATATATTACTATTGCAATAAAACTATTGTACTGTAAAAACAAGTAATTAACATTTAAAATTAAATTATAAAAATTAAATACATTTCTGATTATTACAATAATACTATTGTACAGTAAAACAAGCAATACTAATACTACTAATATTTTTTTAAATGTAATTTAAAATGAAATGAAATTATAAACATTAAACAAATTAATAAATAAATATATTACTATTGCAATAATACTATTGCTTTATTTTACAATAAAAAATTAATTAAAATTAAATTACAAAAAGTAAATTAATAAAAAAAATGTTGCTTTTGTAATAATGCTATTGTACTGTAAAAACAAGAATATAATAATAATTATTATTATTTATTTTATAATGTTTTTAAATTTAAAAATTTTAAATTACTATTGCAATATTACAATTGTACTGTAAAAACGTTAGTATATTAGTATATAAATATATTATTATTGTTATTAGTTTATTTTATGATTAAAAATGTTTAACATTTTGTTTAAAATGTAATTAAACTAAAAATATATAAACTAATAAACATATATTACTATAGTACTGTAAAATAAAAAACACAAGTATATAATAATAATAATAATAATAGTTATTTTCATAATAGTTTATTTTATTAGTATTTAAATGATAAAATTGTCTTTGGCGAACAGGACAAGAGAACGGAGGAGGCCGGTGGCGTGATTGATGAGCAAAACAGTCTCGTATCGCTCACGGAGGAGCGACAACAGTGAAGGATGAGAGTGGACCAGGCCTGGACTATTTTATTTGATGTTTTGTTTTATTATGTGTGACGGGAGCCCCTCACGGACGACTGCCGCCACACATAAGCCACACACGGCCCTCGGCCTCGTCCTGCTCGCCACATTGTCATATTAAATTAATAAAGTTTTACTTCTGCTATTAAAGTGTTTTAAAAAATTAAATAATAATAATGTTATTTTAGAGTAAAATGAATGTTGTAACGTTAAAAAAAGGATTCAGTAAAATTACAAAACTAATATTTGTAGTTGTCTTCATTTATTTGCCTTCAAACATTAAACTTTAGAACTTTTATTTTGGCAGAACACCACAGGGAGACATTAAAAGCTTCTCTCACGCATTTAAAAATTATTTTCATCGAAAATTCAGATTTCCACAACTGTTGTCAGCTTACACGTCATAATTGGTCTAGGCCATTAGGAACGTTTGCCCTGTCGGTTGTGTGTATTTAGGGTCAACAACAGTGTGTTAGTCCTCACCTTGCGAGGCACCTGGTAACTGATGGGCACAATGAAGCTGTCCGTGAGCTGCATCAGCCGTAAAACCTCACAGCTGCCCACATCCACAGCCAGCTTTGGCACGAGAGCCACGCCACGGGTCGACGCGTCCGTCAAACAGTGACTCACTGAGAGCAACAAAGCAACACAGAGGGATCAGCTTCAGGAAACATGGAAAAAGAATGGAGGAGAATCAAGAAAAAAACATGTGTGTTACCTTGAGACAGGAAGGGTTCGCTGGTGTTCACCTCAAAACAGTCAATCACACTCTCACCCTGAGAAAACATGATTCATAATGATATTAATATTTAATATAAAAAATTAGTTATCAAAAAATATGTTAATAACTGGTTACGTACATTTCCAGCCACAATAAGTAGTCCAGAGTCTGGATCAAACAGTGGCATCAGAGTCCTGCGGATCAAATAAACACAGATATTTACTACAGTACCATATTTATCACAGTGCAAACATCTTATTATATATATATATATATATATATATATATATATATATATATATATATATATATATGAAGAGTTCAGATGCAAAAGCCTCTAAATGCCATTTGAAATTTTCATCTTTAATGATAATTTTTATCAAACTTGTATATTTAAGTTCAGTTATTTCACTTAAATGGCAATGATAATTACCTATTAGTTATTATTTAAGTGAAATTACTGAACTTAAATATACAAGTTTGATAAAAATTATCATTAAAGATGAAAATTTCAAATGGCATTTAGAGGCTTTTGCATCTGAACTCTTCATATATATAGACCAGCATTCAAAAGTTTGAGGTCAGTTGGAATTGTTTCAAATTAAATGAATACCTTTTATTTGGCATTGATGCATTAAATTGGTCAATTGTGACAATAAAGTCATTTATAATGTCACAACAAATTTCTATATCAAATAAATGCTGATCTTTTAAACTTTATATTCGTCAAATAATCCAGAGTAAAATGCATCACAGATCCCACAGAATATATGAAGCAGCACAACTGTTTTCAACATCGATAAAAATGTTTCTTGAGCATCAAATCATCATTTTACAATTATTTCTGAATTTCATGTGACACTGAAGACACTGCAGTTATGATGTGAGCCGTGGCAAAAATATCAACTGTGTCCTCTGACCACTTGATGGCAGGATAGGCAGCAAAATATAGTCACGTCAACACAGAAACCCACGTCAGCTCTTCAACAATCTACTTCATTGATCGGAAAACAGCAGATCGGTGTAGTTTCAGTCTGGCCGCTTGACCTCGGACTGGAATCTGAACGTATGTCATGCATACAAAGCCACATTCACGTCTCGGCGCGCTGACGCCCTAGGCATGGATGGGTAATGGGGTCACAACGAGAGCATGAGCATCTATTTTGAGTCACATGCTGCTGGGAGCGGGGTGTGTTTCGAATCGGAGCCACATCAAACACCTCACAGCGTGGGACGGGGCTGATCACTTCAGGCTCCTGTGCACCACAAATTACCACGAGCTGCCACAAGTATTCCAATAAAACGTAAACATTTAGTCAACATTTACTCTCAATACATGGTTTTCATCCAGTTTTTTGGAAGAATTTCCAAGCTGCTCATTTCCATACAATGATTATGCAGTGTGTGTGACCAAGAGCTTAAAAAATAAATAAATAAAAATGTGAAAAGTACCAAAAAAGATTAAAATCTTAATAATCTTACTGATGGCAAACTTTTCAACAGAAGGGTTAAATATAGGCTACTGTACTGTATATATTGCAATTCATGAATGCTTTGGACAGTCCTAGTCATGGTTTGTATTAAAGGAAGTAAATGCTAGTACCAATTTAATAATGATGTAAATGATAAAATATATATATATATATATATATATATATATGAAGAGTTCAGATGCAAAAGCCTCTAAGTGCCATTTGAAATTTTCTTCTAGAATGATCATTTTTATCAAGCTTGTATATTTAAGTTCAGTAATTTCACCTAAATGGCAATGATAATTACCTATTAAATGTCATTTAAGTGAAGTTACTGAACTTAAATATACAAGCTTGATAAAAATGGTCATTTTAGAAGAAAATTTCAAATGGCATTTAGAGGCTTTTGCATCTGAACTCTTCATATATATATATATATATATATATTACAGAAGCTTAAAGATAATACACTGCACTTTTTGCAGAAAAAGTCTTATTCAGATTAGTTAAATGATTAATAGGCTGCATAAATTAGGTCAGCCGAAACTGGGAACACTTCCTATAACACCTGATGTACTCGTTACATCATAAGAAGAATGGCATCTACGCTAATATTAGTCTCTCTGTTTATCCCAAGGTTTACTGTAGTCAGCCAGATCCGGGCCGTATCCAGACCAGATGAAGGACCTGCGCCTAGACACGCCCACAACCCATGATGTAGTCAGCCGGATCCGGGCCGTATCCAGATCAGATGGTGAACCTGCGCATAGACACGCCCACAACGCATGATGTAGTCAGCCGGATCCGGGCCGTATCCAGATCAAATGGAGGACCTGCGCCTAGATACGACCACAACGCATGATGTAGTCAGCCGGATCTGGGCCGTATCCAGACCAGATGAAGGACCTGCGCCTAGACACGCCCACAACGCATGATGTAGTCAGCCGGATCCGGGCCGGATCCAGATCAAATGGAGGACCTGCGCCTAGACACGACTACAACGCATGATATAGTCAGCCGGATCCGGGCCGGATCCAGATCAAATGGAGGACCTGCGCCTAGACACGTCTACAACGCATGATGTAGTCAGCCGGATCCGGGCCGTATCCAGATCAGATGGAGGACCTGCGCCTAGACACGCCCACAACGCATGATGTAGTCAGCCGGATCCGGGCCGGATCCAGATCAAATGGAGGACCTGCGCCTAGACACGACTACAACGCATGATATAGTCAGCCGGATCCGGGCCGGATCCAGATCAAATGGAGGACCTGCGCCTAGACACGTCTACAACGCATGATGTAGTCAGCCGGATCCGGGCCGGATCCAGATCAAATGGAGGACCTGCGCCTAGACACGTCTACAACGCATGATGTAGTCAGCCGGATCCGGGCCGTATCCAGATCAGATGGAGGACCTGCGCCTAGACACGGCCACAACGCATGATGTAGTCAGCCGGATCCGGGCCGTATCCAGATCAGATGGAGGACCTGCGCCTAGACACGGCCACAACGCATGATGTAGTCAGCCGGATCCGGGCCGTATCCAGACCAGATGAAGGACCTGCGCCTAGACACGACTACAACGCTTGATGTAGTCAGCAAGATCCGGGCCGTATCCAGATCAGATGGAGGACCTGCGCCTAGACACGCCCACAACGCATGATGTAGTCAGCCGGATCCGGGCCATATCCAGATCAGACGGAGGACCCAAGCCTAGACACGCCCACAACGCATGATGTAGTCAGCCGGATCCGGGCCGTATCCAGATCAGATGGAGGACCTGCGCCTAGACATGACTACAACGCATGATGTAGTCAGCCGGATCCGGGCCGTATCCAGATCAGATGGAGGACCTGCGCCTAGACACGCCCACAACGCATGATGTAGTCAGCCGGATCCGGGCCGTATCCAGATCAGATGGAGGACCTACGCCTAGACACGCCCACAACGCATGATGTAGTCAGCCGGATCCGGGCCGTATCCAGATCAGATGGAGGACCTGCGCCTAGACATGACTACAACGCATGATGTAGTCAGCCGGATCCGGGCCGTATCCAGATCAGATGGAGGACCTGCGCCTAGACACGCCCACAACGCATGATGTAGTCAGCCGGATCCGGGCCGTATCCAGATCAGATGGAGGACCTGCGCCTAGACATGACTACAACGCATGATGTAGTCAGCCGGATCCGGGCCGTATCCAGATCAGATGGAGGACCTACGCCTAGACACGCCCACAACGCATGATGTAGTCAGCCGGATCCGGGCCGTATCCAGATCAGATGGAGGACCTGCGCCTAGACATGACTACAACGCATGATGTAGTCAGCCGGATCCGGGCCGTATCCAGATCAGATGGAGGACCTACGCCTAGACACGCCCACAACGCATGATGTAGTCAGCCGGATCCGGGCCGTATCCAGATCAGATGGAGGACCTGCGCCTAGACACGCCCACAACGCATGATGTAGTCAGCCGGATCCGGGCCGTATCCAGATCAGATGGAGGACCTGCGCCTAGACATGACTACAACGCATGATGTAGTCAGCCGGATCCGGGCCGTATCCAGATCAGATGGAGGACCTGCGCCTAGACACGCCCACAACGCATGATGTAGTCAGCCGGATCCGGGCCGTATCCAGATCAGATGGAGGACCTACGCCTAGACACGCCCACAACGCATGATGTAGTCAGCCGGATCCGGGCCGTATCCAGATCAGATGGAGGACCTGCGCCTAGACATGACTACAACGCATGATGTAGTCAGCCGGATCCGGGCCGTATCCAGATCAGATGGAGGACCTGCGCCTAGACATGACTACAACGCATGATGTAGTCAGCCGGATCCGGGCCGTATCCAGATCAGATGGAGGACCTACGCCTAGACACGCCCACAACGCATGATGTAGTCAGCCGGATCCGGCCCGTATCCAGATCAGATGGAGGACCTGCGCCTAGACACGCCCACAACGCATGATATAGTCAGCCGGATCCGGCCCGTATCCAGATCAGATGGAGGACCTGCGCCTAGACACGCCCACCGGATCCGGGCCATATCCAGATCATCATACGTTGTGGGCGTGTCTAGGCGCAGGTCCTCCATCTGATCTGGTTTTATGATGCTTTTGAGTCTGACAACTCTAGTACTCAAAATCTTCACCAAAGTCATGTGACCCAGACAGCAACATGGTGTCGGCCCAGATCCGGCATGTGGAATCTAAGTGTACCAGATATAGGGCATTTCAGAATGTTTGTAAACAATAGGGCACCGCGATACTTCCGGGTGGCAGAACGCGAGCGGCTTCCATTGACTAACTGAAGAGATCCAGCCGGCAACTGAACAGTTACACAGTTAAAATCATTGTTGTTGATCAAAGTTGAATCTATGGCGAAAATATGTTGTGTTTGGGGTTGCGCCACCAGATATACAGCAAAAGGTGTAGGTTTTTTTTATCGATTTCCTTCAGAAAAAAGTAAATCTATCCAGCAGAACCTGTGGGTGAGGAGGTTAAAGCGAGTGGACGTCGTCTTCTAATGAGCCTGAGCCCGATTTAAACCCAACCATTTTAATACGTGGGTCGTTATATAACTGACGTTCTCAACTAACTTAGTTATTTCTATTACTTTCTATGTTACTTTCTTTTGAGCGGTGAGTAAATGCTTCTTCATCGTAAATGCTTCTGATTGGCCAATGCGTTCAATAAATCAACACGTATGTCTGTGATTGGCTACATCGCTCATCGCTGCAGTCACGTTATAAAAAGAAACTCTGCCATGTAAGTCATTTCTATTTTGTTTTAGTTGTTCTTGTTGCTTTTCTGCAACAGATAAATACAAATGTATTAGTTTTTATTTGTTTTATTCATAGATATTTCTAGTTTGCGGGAGTCGTTTTATTCTCCTGCAATCCGCACACACAGAGTGCATTACCGCCCGCACTCGGCCATCAGATCTAGTCCCGCGCCGCGGTCTAGTGCGTTGGGAGTGCACGTCTCTAGATCAAAGAATCTAAGCTTTAATGATCATGTTAACTATGTCCGAATTTCCACCACGTCTGTTTTTGAATCAACTGTTGAAATGTAGATTAGGCTTCTGCCGGCGGTGTGTCTCCCTCCATGCAATTTACTATTGTTGCCATAGGGACGCTTCGGCTTTTGCAAACCGGAAGAACGTCTATTATTGTTGTGACGTCATGGTGAATTGTCGTATAGGCCGGATCTCGACCAACAACATGTTGCTTTCTGGGAACTTTGAATGACCTGACGGATTTTAGTTTATTACAACACAAATACAACGTTGTGAAGAAACAACATGATTGCGGCCTTGAGCACAATCCCCCTCAGGTTCCTCCAGAGAGACTGAGCCTTCAGTAAACACAGTGAAGTCAGACTAGATTATAAAAAACCTACAGGACAAAGATGAGGACTTAAAGTAGAGCATTACACCTCATGTTTACACACTAACAAACTACTAATTACTCAACTCTCCCACAGAGTGTCATACAGAAGTGAGCTAGCAGTGAAAACCTCGACATGTCGGGCCACGTTCAACTCTATTTGAGCCTTTCGGTTACTCGGGAAGCTTTGCCTCCTACAGTTCTCCTCGCTGCAGTGATTGGTGGGGTTGTGTGTTTGTCAGTTGACTTCTGCCCTCCCCCATCTTCGCCCCAGGCCTCTGAAGTCGGTAAGGGGTTGCCACGCTTTGTTAGCGCAACTTTGCGTTCCCATGTCAGAGTTTTACACAAGGAAATACACAAAACACCTCCAGTGTTCCCACAGAGTTCACTCCCACAATGTGCCACTACACATAGTCACACTTCAACAATGTCCCTTGCTGTGGTTCATCTACTCTGCATCTGCAGATTTATGATGCAAGAAACCCAAAAGGAAAGGGAAAACACTAATGAAATCTCTTTAATAGGTCAATTGTTTTTAATTAGCAGCAACTTGGAGAGCAATGTTTTTTGCTCCATAGGACAGCAACAAAGGCAAAGTCTTGTTGAATCTGATCACAGTCTGCAAACATTTCTCATCAGATTCTTTATATACAGCATTGATTCTTTAAAAAAACATCTCAATCGGTTCTCTGAGACAGAAATGAGACTAAATTGAGAGTAAACTTCCAAATTCAAAGTCTGCTAACAAAATCAGAGATTTGAAAGTGAACTTAAACATCTCATCAAGATCATTATTTCTCTAAAGGGATACTCCACTTTTTTTGGAAGTAGGCTCATTTTACCACTCCCCCAGAGTTAAACAGTTAAGTTTTACCGTTTTCAAATCCATTCAGCCGATTTTCTGATATTTAGAAGAATATCAGAACCCAGACAGTTTCTGGTCTCATTGACTTCCATAGTATATTTTTTTTCCTACTATGGAAGTCAATGAGACCAGAAACGGTCTGGTTACTGATATTCTTCTAAATATCAAAAAAATCGTCTGAATGTATTTGAAAATGGTGAAACTCAACTGTTTAACTCGTGGGGAGTTGTAAAATGAGCCTATTTCCCAAAAAAAAGTGGAGTATCACTTAAAAATTATACAAACAACTTCTCAAATGTTTCTTCTGCAAATACGAGAGTAGAATTTCAGAAAAGATCTCAACAACATGATTCCCTTCCAAAGTGTTCAATCAAAAGTCAGAGATCCCTACATGGGATAAAAATAAAACAAAATTCTCATCAAATTTCTTAAATCTTCTTAAATTCCATAATTTCTCAGGTTCCAGTATAAATATCTCATCAAATCTATTACATTTCTCCGTTGTTTCTCCTAGACAGCATTAAGATCAAACTGAGAAGTCTCCTTTTACTCAGATGTTTCTCCTGAAATAAGACCTTAGTAGTGTTTCAGAGAAGATCTCAAACTTCAGTTCTCAATATGAACTTTTCTCATCAAATCATCCAAAAGTAAAGTGATCTGAGATGCTATCATGTATAATTCTACTGTATTATTATAAAAATTATGATCAATAAATTATGAAAAACATGTTTTTACATTGCTTTAACTTATCAAAATAATTATCAAAAGCAATTTTCAACTTTTTTATGTTAGTCAGTTTAATGTAATTTAAGTTGAAATGACTTCCCCCTGTAGTCTCCCTTTTCTCCCTTAAAACTCATCTTTTCATCCTTGCTTTATTTAATATACACGGATCTATGAATATGCAAATGAGCCCCGCCTCCACTCACTCACTCACTCAGAGATCCACTGGTTGACGATCACTCGTTGATCTGATTGGTTACAAGGTCGTTTATGACGTCAGAAACACCAGCGATTTCAAACCGTGTGTTTGAGACTGTCTTTAATTCACTGCAGTTTTATAAACACTCAGCAATGCTGTCGACTTATGAATGTGTTAAAGCATATTAAAAACACCACATAGACATATAAACAATATTAAAAACTGATTTTCCACACAGGAGGTCTTTAAAAACGGAAGGCAGCAACTTTTCAACTCTATACCCCACTATTCTCTCATTTGTGTATTTTTACTCCTCTAAAGGAATTTTAGGTGGAACATTAGAGACAAATTGATACCCAAACAAAACACACTAGAGGACGGTTATGAAGTCTGCTAACCTATGAAAGAGGAAACTCGATTGTCCTGTGGGAGGAATATCTCCACACATAAAGGCAGATATGCCTCACTTCACTGCTTAACTCAACCCAGGAAAGAGTATCGGACACTGTGTGTGTGTGTGTGCTCCAGCAGTCAGATTCGCACGGCAGGCTGTCATGAATGAACGCCGAAACACTCAGGGACGTCATTCTTAAGTGGCTGTAAGCACTCACACACAACGACACACACGTGTGCTGCTGGATTGTGGGGTGGAGGGACGTCCCGCATGAGAAAGACACTAATCCAGATGTAAGCCGTATTTAGACACAGAACAACACACACATACGCACGCTCTGATACTACTTAAATGCAACTACGTCATAAGTACTCAGCAATATGAATTAACTACATCTACATGTACTTACTATAGAGTTACATTAGGGATTGGTTTACGATTACTTGTAATTATGCATAATTTACATGTAGTGTAATCACGTCACCTTAAATTAAAGTGTTACAAAAAACAATAAAATAAGACAGTTATTATTATTATTATTTATAACAATAACAACTATGATAATTAACTATCAATTATTTTGTGAATTAATTAAAGATGAATTAATTCAAAAATAATTTAGGTTGTGTTTAATTAAGCATGCGGCATCCAGTTTGCGAAATAATTAAAAAAGCAAAACAAACATATAATACATTTAGTAACATTTAAATTATGAAAAATAGTATTATTCATTTAATGAAGTATTGTCATGTAACATAATGTAAAATAATAATTACTTGTCACATTATGTTGCATATCTAATTCAGTATGTCATTTAAATAAAGAAACTTATTATTATTATTATTATTAAAGGGTTAGTTCACCCAAAAATGAAAATTAAGTCATTAATTACTCACCCCCATGCTGTACCAACCCCGTAAGACCTTCGTTCATCTTCGGAACACAAATAAAGATATTTTTGATTGAATCTGAGGGCTGGATCCCTTTTCCATAGACAGCCTGAGGGACTGCCTCTTGACGGCCCAGAAAGTCATTAAAAGAAAAGGTTTAAATATTCCATGTGCCTACAGTGGCTCAACTATAACTTTATCAAGCGACGAGACTACTTTTTGTGCGAAAAAAAAAACGTAAATAACGACTTTATTCGACTTTCCATTACTTCCTTATGGGCGCATGCGCGAGAACTGAGACGAGACCGTTCTTCTTCGACTACTTTTTGTTACCGGCTGCTCACCGCTTAGGAGTTTTACCGCCCCCTACCGTATAAGATGACGTACTGATATAGCCGGAGGCGCAAAACGTTCTGTTTACAAGCAGTACGTCATCTTATACGGTAGGGGGCGGTAAAACTCCTAAGCGGTGAGCAGCCGGTAACAAAAAGTAGTCGAAGAAGAACGGTCTCGTCTCAGTTCTCGCGCATGCGCCCATAAGGAAGTAATGGAAAGTCGAATAAAGTCGTTATTTACGTTTTTTTTCGCACAAAAAGTAGTCTCGTCGCTTGATAAAGTTATAGTTGAGCCGCTGTAGGCACATGGAATATTTAAACCTTTTCTTTTAATGACTTTCTGGGCCGTCAAGAGGCAGTCCCTCAGGCTGTCTATGGAAAAGTGATCCAGCTCTCAGATTCAATCAAAAATATCTTTATTTGTGTTCCGAAGATGAACGAAGGTCTTACGGGGTTGGTACAGCATGGGGGTGAGTAATTAATGACTTAATTTTCATTTTTGGGTGAACTAACCCTTTAACTCGATTACATAATTAATTATTAAAGATAAAAATATTATAAGACGTTAACTGGAGGCCACATGAAGCATTCATTTATTCAGTTAGTGTCTAATTATACTTTTGTACTTTTTTTTAAAAATGTATATAACATTTGGAAGTCCTTTTAAAATAATGATTGAATGATATGTTTAAAATCAGTGCTGATATTACTTCTGATTCATGTATCACAACTGGAAGCGCACTGCATTGTGTGATATAGTACAGGTCAAGTGTGTTTACAGCTAAATCTGTATATAAAAATGCATATTACACACACAACATGCTAGCACAAAATGCAGAAACTGTATGGAAGTCTGCTTTTCTGAGCATATGGCCCTTGACACAGTAAAAGTGCCCTTTGTGAGCATCACAGGGTGAAATTTCGCTCTTTGCAGCACAACGTACGCTCCTATCCGAAATGTAACAGGAATTTGGCAAGATCATGCGAGCAGTGGCCTCGGGAGCGTCATAGCTGTCAGTAAACTCCAATCCAGCCATGAGATAACCTGCAGGTGCGGCGAAGATCCGCAGATAAAGCCCCGTTATTACTCTCATTATGATGATGGAGGCTGGGATGGCTTTATTAGACTAAAGGCTCTGAGGTCTGCGTCCAGGCATTTGTGTGTATGTGTGTGTGTGTGTGTGAGATAAGTCACAGTGCTGTAGATAAGAGAGGAGAGAGGAGACAGACAGCTGTGAGATAGAGGAGACCAACAGATTTTTTTTATTTATTTAAAGAGCCCCTATCATGGATTTTTGAAAATGACTGTTCATGTAGTGTGGAATATAGCTCTAAGTGAATGAAAACATCCTGCAAAGATTTATATCTGAAAGTGCACCGTATATAGAGTTACTGTCTTTCAAAAGTGAGAGTCGACTCTGAGTCTATGAAATGAACTGTTTTTGAAACGAGTCATTAGCTGGTTCGTAGTGACGTAGAGACATATTGGCCACACCCAGTTACTGCGAGCGCAGACGGAAGTGTAAACTTGAAGTCTACCTACATTCAAATACTTCATCATAGCATCATGTCGAGAAGACGCTGTTTTCTACATTGCAAAGACGGTTCAGCCACTTGTTTTCATTGTCCAGGGACGAGCATGTGAAGAATCGGTGGTTAGAGTTCATATTTGCAATGATACCACAACAGTATAGCCCGATTGTGTTCTCATCATTTTATTGACGAATAACGTTAGTTCAAAAACATAAATGAATTCAAATGTGGATTCGCAAGCGGTTGTTCCTGAAGGAGGGCTCAGTAACGTACTTACCCAGTGTATATGGATCAGCTTCCTCCTTCGAATCACAACCTGTAAGTATTATTAATAATTGTTGCTTTTATGGGTTTTGAACAGTTTTGTTGCGTCGGGGCGCGAGGCAGTATGTGTGTGCGCGTGTATCTGTGTGTGTGTGTGTATGTTACGCTCAGCGCAGCTTCTAGGTCTCCAATGTCAATTTTTTTTTAAATATGTGAAATGTTTGTCGCTGTTATTGGAGTTGTCATAAAGAAGAGCGTCTTGTAGTACTGCAGTGCTTTATCAATATGTTTATGCGTTATGCTAACAAACAATAACTGACTGGGTCTGTCATCTGACCAATCACCGCCGATTAGCGTCACGCAAAGGAGTGGTTTGGAAAAATGAGTCGTTGTACGAATCATTTGGGAGTCGGTGAGCAAATCAGTTAAAAATAAATGCATATTATAAGACAAATAAAGTGTTTTTTATCCTTGCAAGCACGTTAAACTGTTTTTGGGAACTCCTAAAACAAAAATAGGAACATTTCAAATGCTATGATAGGGGCTATTTAAAGGGCAAATTAGTAATATGCACCTATGCAACGCGCATACACTCTGCTTATTACACACATGGACGCAGGGAATATGAAAAATGAAAGGCTTACAATGTAAAATACTATTATTGTGTACATAAAGATATGGTGGAATCCGGCTTTTGACATATATGGTCTGCTTGAGCTTTAACCTCGTGTGCGAGCAGATCCGTTTCCTCGCTGCGTTTAGTTTTTCCGCTTGAAAATCCCGTCATGTAAATAGCGAATCCGCCATGGCTTTTAAAGGGAATGGGATATGGGAAATTTTCCGCTTGCAAATCCCGTCATATAAATAGCGAATCCGCAACTGGCTTTTAAAGGAAATGGGAGATGAAACTGATTGGTTAACACACCCATTACTCATTAAGACACTAACACTTTTAGACCATGCACCGGGAGCGCCGACCATTTTTCCGTCGTTAAACTAGCAAAAGTGGATTCGGACGCCCTAAGAGCGCTTGCGCCGTGCGCTTTAGACCATGAGCTTAGTTCGTTAAAATAGGGCCCTTATACTTTATATACAATATTTTTTCCTCATCTAGATCTTGACTTTGATCAGACTACAAAAATATGACATTTTGACAAAAATAATTACAATAAAAAATTACTTTTCCAAACCTTTCCTGATCATGTGACAGCTACTCTCAACTTTCTGTTATCACAACGGCAGCTTTAAAACAATCTGTATTCTAAACTGCGCTAAATATATATTACGAACATTAGAACGTTACTGTGAACGCGTTAAAAACCCGGCTAAAACCAAGCGGCAACATTCTAATCTGAAAAATAAAGCCTACCCGGAAGTGCGAAAAACTGCAATACATCTAAAATCCACTAGAGGGAGGTCCCAAAAGGGAGTAAATATCCATAGATCAAATGTTAAAATGTCTGTTTTCACAGCATAAATTCATGCTTTTACAGGTTGGTCGCATGGACTTTTATTGTATTTTTCGATAGGTTCCGAGTCCCTTTTCTAACGCGTTAGTTTAGATCATATTTAGATATAAAATGTATGACAAATAAGAGTGGTTAACTTCGATTGACAGCTGATAACGGGCTGCGCCGAGTGAATTTGACGTCTCGGCCATGAACTGACACAACACATCATACAGTACCACCTCTGTATCCTTTCTGAACATTTGTATTTTGTATTTACCAAGATTTCCCAATATGGCACCACCCATACCCCCATAAACAGCCTCAAAACTGTCCTTCAGAAAGTCTATGTCCATATTTTTTACAGTCTATGGCTAAAACACACGTAAACAGGCCGTAATACCCAATCTGGCAACACAAGCCACCAGTGTCACACCGCGGCCGCCAAGACAAGAAGCAGCATGTAGTTGACAAAGCATTGAGGAGGCGTTGTTTCGTATGATCAGTTTTAAGACAAGGTCGTGATGGTAAAAATCGTACATTTCTGTGCAAACTTTTCCCGCCATTAAAATAATTGCTGTAGTGGTTGTATATGGGTTGTGGCGATAATAAAAAAAATAAAATAAAAAATAGCTCGCAGCAAAATATGGAAAAACAGAACTATGATCTAGTTCATTTTTGGGAACCGTGAACTTAGTTCAAAATTGTGAAGTATGAACTGAACTAGTTCATTTAAAAATTTGTGAACTGAACTTTGAACTAATTCATGTAGAAAGTGAACTTTCCCAACACTTGACTTGACTTGACTTGAAACATTCGTTGTAACATAAAGCGCATAGTTTCATCTACAAATTAAAAAATATTTCGGGGAGTATACAGTGTGTACAGCACAGCGCACACTATGTAGTAAGTAGTGCGCCAGCATTTCATTTTGAACACAGACAGTGTGTGTTTAAAGTTGTGTAGTATGCATGACTAAGCACAGTAATGGGGGAAGTTAATAAGAGAGTTCTGGAGGTTGCAGTGCTGAAGAAAGCACAGAGTCACTGCTACACACTGCACACACACGATACAATGCAGGCGACAATGCATACCGAACAAACACACTGCACATTTCTTCTATCGTTTGCACTATTCATATTAATAGGTGTAAGTTCTATATCCTGATTTGATGAGCCAAACCCAAACTGTATTCGAGTTACAGCCTCAGGGTCTCGTGTGTATGGGAAGGACGTGGGCTGTTGAGTTTGTGTGTGTATATGTTTTGTTGAACCGCATCAGTCATTATCAGCAGTAAATCCCCACATTTCACTTATTCTCCCACAAGACACACACAGCAGTGTGGGAAACAGCAGTGACGGCTTTACGAGAAAAAAACGACAACTTCCTCTTCCCAGAGTGGTCGATATGTAGCCTGAGGCCTTAATGAACTTATCGACTATATTCCTGTGCATGAGAAAGAGATTTCAGCAGGAAAAATTGGGTGGATATGAAAGTTCATCCAGTGGGACACACAAGGGTCCTTCAGGAACAAAACAGGGTCTCTAAACATGTGATTACATTACACACACACACACACACACAGCATCAGTCCTGCCAAACAGGTGTGTGTGGGCTGTGATAACATGACAAGGCTTCAGGAAACAAATCCAGATCTGAATAGAACAAACAGCCCACCTGCAGCCAGGGACGTCCAACCACAGCAGCCCAAAAACACACGGCACATGTCGCAGGAGAAACTTTGTCAGTTCCACAAGAGCTCTTCAAATCTACATTTTTAATCTTCAAAGAACAACATACACAATCTAAATTGTTCAATTTTGGGGGAAACAATTAGAACTTCAATGAAAAATATAGCTGCGAGTAGCGATTCCGGGCCCATTCGGCGGCACCGCAACCCTGGTTCCTTTAGTTACCTAAAGGTATCGGGGTGGCGGTGCCACCGTCTTTGGCCCTTCATAACTGCTCGCAGCTATATATATATATATATATATATATATATATATACAGTATATACACCATCTTCAGCCAGTTCTGACCTGTGTGCAAAGTTTCAAGAGTTTTCTAGCACATTAAGGACCCCAAAAGTGCCCGAATAGTCGTATAAATAATAATAATAATACTACTAAGGAAAACAATAGGGCCTTCACCCTTTTGCTTGGGCCCTAATGAGGTTTAATTGGTTGGGTGTGTACATTTACTTCATAGAAATGCTAAACCATCCCCTATAGCATCAGGGACAAGATAAAGATACAGAATGTCAAGTTAACTAGATGTTCAAGTGTTGGCCTTAGCTGAATGGAGGCTGGAATCGTGCGCCTATGACAGTTTAACTGTAAAACTGTGTAATTCAGACGTCACATGTGGACAGCAGAAGATGTTTCTGAATTCCTGCCAGTATTTCAGAGACTCCAGCATGTGAAGTTCAACTATGAAGTTGGAAGGGTGTTGCTAGAACGAGTAAAGCAAACATATACACTTAGCACCGTTAACATTTACTTAAATCAGGAACTAAACAACATCCTTCTGTGGGCAGTACTTTTTATCAAGTCCCGTACCAGTTTTGGCTGTATAGAGTTGGTTCTCTGGCTCTTTTTTTAATTAAAAATGTTCTTGGTGTTACATTACAAGTATTGGTTCTTGGTGTCATCGTACCTGAAGCTTTCATGGGGTCTTTAAAATACCACTGCATGCAGTCCCATTCAAAAGTTTAGGGAATCATAAAACAGTTTTATAAAAGAAGTTTCTTCTGCTCACCAAGGCTGCATTTATCTGATAACAAATACAGAAAAAAACTGTAAAATTGTGAAATATTATTACAAATAACTGCTTTCTATGTGAAGATATTGTAAAATGCAATTTATTCCTGTGATCAAAGCTGAATTTTTAGCATCATTACTCCAGTTTTACAAAAACAAAAAAATCCTATGACATCAATAGGAACTTAAAAATGTTCTTCCCTGTTTCCATGTCCCTATGAACTCAAAATGTAACTTTTTTGGCTTTTAGTATGAATATGATAACCTTACTGCTATAATCTATAAGCTAGTGTGCTCCAAAACAATGACAAAATTCCCATTTAGAAAGATATAATCATTAAAAGCGTACAGTCTATGACTTACGCCAATATGGATCAATGATTTTGATGACATCACCCTGCACTTCAGCTTCTCATCAGATTTTCTGTCCAATCAAATGCTCTCTAGCATGTAAAGCACCCCGCCCCTTCAATATAGGCTAAGTAGACGCTGAAGCAGAGGCAGAAATTGGTCACTTGTACACACATTTATTATTTTTCTACATAGTGAATGGCACATGGCACACTATTTACGGGATAGGGAATGATTCAGATAGTGTAAATATGCTTTACATTGGGGTGAATGAAGTCTGGTTTCACGTTAGTGTTACGTGAACAGTGCGCACACAGTCTGCTCCGGTACAGAGACACGACGGGTCATATGCGCGAGTTCACAAAACGTATCAGACCCATTTGAATTCTACACAAAATGCAATATTTTAAAGCAATATAGACGAGAGTTAGGTGGAGGAAAGGTTAGAGATTCGGAGGAAACTACGGCTTTACCAAGCTCAACAGCTCATGCCGAGCTGCGATATAAACAAAACGCTACTGGCTATTTTAAAAAAGGGGAGGAGCTGATCAATATGTCCCGCCCTGCCTTCCTGTTTCAGTGGAAATTACGTCAACACATTGAGTAATGCTGCGCATTTCAAGGAAATTCAGTGCACCTTTAAAAGCATAAGGCTGTGTGTCCACCAAAACGTTTTTAGGGAGCTGAAAACGCTAGACGCTCTGCCGTCTTCTTTCCGTTAAGACGTTTCGTTGCTATGATACAGAATATCCGCAGCACGGTTTACTTGTAACTGATTTCGCAGATAATTTGTTTCATACTAAAAACTAATTTTTCATCCATTTTGTTCGGTTAGCTCTGCTGGTTGAAGTCGTTGTACAGAAAGAATGTTGTGACAGTTGGTCAGTGTGGTTTAGTCCCGCCCCTCCTCCACTGTGATTGGACGGGTGGGTAAAAAGTGACAGTGATGAGTGCTGCGTTTTAACTAAAGTTGAACATTTTTCAACTCTCGGCGACCTGTAAAAAATGCTGGGCGCTCAGCGCTTCAGCGTAAAAAAACGCGGCGCTCCCATTAAAAACAATTGAAAACATACGCCAGGCGCGTGGAAAAACGATTTGGTGGACACACGGCCTAAGAAAATCAGTTGTAATTTATCAAAATGTTTCTGTGTGCACAACAAAAACGTAATTTTAGTCCCACTCTCTGATACACACACACACACACACACACACACACAATACAGTATTTGATATCTGGGCTGTCGTTCTGTTAATCCTCAGATACTTGCGGCCGGCTCCGAACCATGAGGTGGTTCATTTAAAAGGGCTTAGAGAGGCGGCGTGAGGGAAGAATGTGGCCGAGGTGACGGCGGCTTCAGATGATCTACAAGATACACATGTGCCTCGCTTTTTAATTAAACTGGCCGCTGGCCTTGCCAACACACCTGACCACACACACACACACACACACACACGGACCAGGATCTGAAGATGTGAAGAGCTGAACAGACGCCTCAGTCTTCATGTTCACAATGCATCTTTATGCTTTATATGAAACTCAAGAATGTGTCCAATAAAGGCCCCGAAACTTTAAAACGCACAAAAAAAAAAAGTTTGGCATAAACAAAACGGGCCTTATTAGTTTGACACAATTCAATACACTTCAGCTTTCAGCTCGACCGCATCAGAAAACAAAATCTGTTTCAAATAAAGTTGACAGCAAAATTAAACACCAAACTCTTATTTACACAAGAGGACAAGAAAAACCCTAAAAAGGAAGTCAAACTCGGCCGTTTTGAATGTCCCTCATGTTACACAACAAATGCAAAATTACACACCATCTCATTTAAACACATACAACCATAAAACACAAAATGCTGACATTTTGACTTTTTATTTATGGGACGTTTTGGTCCTGGATGCTGTTTTGTTGTGCACACACACAAATAGAGAAAAACTACAGTTTTTTTTTCTTTTGTACAACAAACGCTTTTGGTACTGTGTTGGGACACCACTTGATGCAGATTCAACATAAGACAACAAAGCCGGAGCAGTCAATGCTAACGGCGCTAAAATATCAATGCTTGACACATTAATAAAGTGCTATGACCCGCCCACTTTTTCAGCAGTCCTGGTTCCAAAAGTATTTTTGCATTCATTTCTCCCAAGGGGATTAAAAAAACTCTTTGTTTAAGAGTTTTAAGCCACGAACCAAACCAACCACGGCATAAAAAAAAAGTTGCTGCCTTGAATATTTAAGAACAATCAACTTGGATGTTTAAGTCATTTCAACTTAAATTACATTAAACTGATCAAAATTTGTTGTGTAAAACATAAAAGTTGAAAATTGCTTAACTTAAACCAATGTAAAACCATGTTGTCATAACTTATTGATCATATAATTGTGTACAGTGCCGCTACGAGGTGAATCACAACATTACAAACTTGGATTTGAAGCAAAAAAAAAAAAAAAGGACAGAATTACAATCCAACATTGCAAATGACAAATGAAAACTATAGATAAATATAAGTAAACTGACTAAGATATTGGTTATGTACACTGTAAAAAATATGTTAAAGATTTGTTATCACAACATTTTTTCTTTTGTCAAATCAACTTAAATAATTTATTTAGTTGAGATAACTTATTATTTTGAGTTTCTGATGATTAAATCAATCTCCATTGTATTAGCTCACTTTTTCCAGTTCAATCAACTTAAAATTGTAAGGCAACCAGGTTACTTACTTTTTTAAGTTAAACCAACATTTTTTTACAGTGTATAGAAACAACATATTTGCGGTTTAGTGAAAAATATGCATACAAATATTTAAGCAATTGGAGATTATTCTGTTTTCTTTTCTGATTGGTGGAGATTTCTCTGCAGAATCATGGGTAATGTAGTTTTTCACCAGGAATTCCACAGTTAAATATAACTAGAAAACAGGTTTAAAATGCGGACTGATGGCTTCAAGATAAGCACATGCCATCGATTAACAATCGGGCTCATAGTAGAGTTTCTTTACAGGTTTATAAATAATTATTAAAAATCAATTCCTCTATGGAGAAAACATCTACACTCTAAAAAATGCTGGGTTGTTTCAACCCAAAATTGGGTCAAATATGGACAAACCCAAATGTTCTGTTAAAATGTAATTTAAAAAATTTACAGTCGAAAGTTGAAGTTGGGCTAAAATTTTAAATTACATTTTTATATTAAAAGAAACAATCAAATATAATTCCAAAAATATATAAGAGCATATAATAAGGTGAGTGGTCCGTTATATCCGAGTGTTTGTCTGTGTGTGTGGTATCGTTCAGAGTTTAAGGCCTGACCCCAGAAAGGCCCGGAAACGTGGATCTAAGCGTTTAAATCCAGACGCAGCCGACTTCAAGAGGCAGCAGGACACAAGCGTTAAACTACCTGTCAGCAGAGCTCAAGAACCAGACGAGCGGGTTAGAAGAGAGCCGAGGAGAAGAACCAGAGGAAGTAGACAGGGGTTCACGACCAGAACGACCCCGCTCCCGAGGGTCACAGGAAGAGACACGTCTACTCACTGTGAACTTCTTAGTCACGCATACACAGCCATAATTCACATTCACATAAACACATTATTCCTGGGATGCCTGAACATGTCAAACTGCAGTTCGATGCATTATTTGAGCGATATTGTCACCACACCTCGACATGCCTAAAACAGAGCGTTCGGGTCCGGTTAAAACCAGTCAGGCTTCGATAACAGACGGGCAACCACAACATCATAAATCTTCCCTGCAAAGCAGCCCCGAAAATCACGCCGATGATGGAGTAACAAGCGAAGGGAGTCTCTTCCGCGAGCTCTGCCCTGTAAATAACTTCATTGCAGTCGAGCGTTTTGACCAACACTTTAAAGAGATCCTATTATACTGTTTTGCATGTCCAGCTTTCTTTAGTGTGTGATGTTGCTGTTTGAGCATGAAAAAGCACAGAGTCACTGTTCCCTATCACTGTTTCTGAACTCACTGAAACGCCTCCATTGTAGTCTTGAGCTTCTTCTTGGAACAAACACGTCACAATATCATAAAGGGATAGTTCACTTTTAAATTAATTTTTGATATGTTTTAGCTTAGCTCAAGGGCATCCAAGATGTAGGTGTCTTTGTTCCCGTAGTAGTTTCAATTTTGATATTTTTAGGTCAAACCGTCATATAATGGAGGTCTATGGTCACCACCTCAAAGAGCATGCACAGAGAAGTCCAAATTAAACATGATTTAATGACTTGTAATGGTAAGTACACATTGATGGCCTAAGACACGAAACGAGCGGTTTGTGTGAGAAAACGAATAAACACATGTTTAATTTGGACTTCTCTGTGCATGCTCTTTGAGGTGGTGACCATAGACCTCCATTATATGACGGTTTGACCTAAAAATATCAAAATTGAAACTACTATGGGAACAAAGACACTTACATCTTGGATGCCCTTGAGGTAAGCTAAAACATACCAAAAATTAATTTCAAAGTGAACTATCCCTTTAAATAATTCCCACACAAGGCATAAGCAACATAAAGGACGAGAAGGTTGAGTAGGTTAGTAGTGTGTTGAAACGCAGGGTTATGGTAAGCGGCGGGATATTTCCCAAACACGTCGAAGCGCTTGACCAATCACAACACACTGACCCAGCCAACCAATCAGAGCACATTGAGCTTCTCAGAAGGAGGGTGTTCAAGGAGACAGAAACTAAACAGAGCGTTACTGACAGACTGAGAAGAGAGGAAAATATGGGTAAAATAATGTGTTTTTGAACATTCAAACATGCAAACCTATACTAGTCGAGCCCAACAACAAAATCAAGACTTTGAAAAAGGGCATAACAGGTCCTCTTTAAATCCTATTTCCGACTTTAAATGCTGTTCTTGCTAACAGGACACAAACCACAACTCATCTCAGTGTGAAATTAAAAGAGATTAACATATATGTATGGGTCAGATAAGTAGGGAAATATTCTGTAAATATTGAAGTGTGGCATTTCTCCAGTAACCGTTTTCAAAGTAGGACAAGCTCAGAAATGAAAACAGCGCGTCTCAGTTGTGCCAAGAACATCATAAACTCATATTGTTACAAGCCCAGGAAGAGGGTGACTTAGGGGACACGTCATCGGCGCGTACACCAACACTGAACCGTAGACGTGTTTTGGCACAGTCGCTCAGAGCGTAATGGAGAAAGTCTGCAGTCATTTAGCAGACACTGTAATAGAAAATGCCTTGAGTTTTGAAATAAAATCAAAGTTAAAATTGGCTCTGTTTACTTTCTTTAAGCACCTTTATGCTAATACTGTGCACATTATTATAAAATAATCATTATTAGAAGAAAAATAAACGTATTTTATTCTAAAGAGAATTTTAAATCTTGTATTAAAAACTTTGTCCACCTCAGACACATTGTTCCTGGAACAATCCAATCATTTTAATCATAATGTAGCCCTTAACTGCATTATTCTGTTTCATTCCTTTAATTTAAGGCATTTTAATCATATTTGCAATGAACATGACTTTAAATACGGACAACGTGTTCCTCTAAAGGATGAGTGATCAAGGTTTAGTTTGGATGGTAGACTAAAAAGCGTATTTTAAAAAGTTAAACGCTCTCTAAAAACTAAAGAGCTAATAAATGCCTAGTAAGAATATAAATTGAATAATTTAATTTTTTATTTCTTTTCATTTCCTTTTCCTCTTCAGAACATGGTCATTGATAACAGAGCATATTTAAACAAAACATAATAAAAACAAAATCTCAGCATGTTCAAAAGAGAAGAAAAAAGAAAAAAAAAGGAGAAGGAAGAAGCTAACTTATGTTTACCTTCCTCTTTTACAAATCTGGATTTGAAACGGCTACTGTTTTCTCTTTACAAAATATCATAATTTATCCTTTTTGAGAAAAAAAAAATCATTTTCAGTACGTTTTATCTAAAAATAATAAACTGTGCATTAAATGCAAACATAAAAGTGATACTCTAAAATGTCAGATACAAAATCACTCAAGTATTTTATGAACTCTTATAATGTTTATTAATATTTTGAATGAGCTATTATTTTTATATTTTTTCATTTTATTTTATTTTATTATTTTTTTTTTTAAGTTTTAATAATTTTAGTACTTCAACTTAAATCAATTTAGTTTTTAATGTTTATTTTCTTTCTTTCTTTCTTTTCGTTTAGTCTGACTTTTTTAAACTCTGATAGCTTCTTCTGCTCTCATCTCTATCGTCTGATGTGCCGCTGGACACGTGTGAATGGATGCCACAGGTTCATCTTATCGTATTTTAAATCGTGCAAGTTGCAAAGTTAATTTCTTCATCAGTTCATCTCTCCTCTCAGAGGCTCATATCTCTCGCTCACCTCCTGCGGGATCAGGGAACACATTCTTGGGCCTTACGGGACATGGGACAACACAAACGCTGCGTCTTGTCTGTGCACATCTGGACACTCTTACACAATCACACCTACATTTACATTTACCACTCTAACATGCCAAAATTACTCACAAAAGAGCGCATGCATGGGTAAATGTCATGTTTAATTTGACTTGAGAGAAAACAAGCTTGTTGTCCTTTCCCAAAGTTTGTTGTAATTAGCCCATTTTTCTATAATCCCGTTTTTTTTTGTCCTCTGGAAATAGTAGGGAGGGATTTTTGTAAGCATAACTCAAAAGCACACAAGAGTGAAACCCACTGTAGACTTCATGTCTATTTTTCTCACGGCCTTGCTTTCATTTACGACAAATTGAATATGACATCTACTCAGCTAAGGTTCACTGCGTAAGTATCGGTAACATAAATAGGCAAGCTAAAGTAGTACTGCGGGACAGTCAAAAAAAAAAAAAAAGTATTAAGTTAATGTCAAATCACAGTGACAACAAAAAAATATATAGTGCAGATACAGTCATGTTGCCGAGTGATGTTCTCCAAAGTGCTAGTGAATTCAAGCTGTGTTTTTCATTAGCATGTGTGTTCACAGAATAATCTGCAGTGTGGACCAGCATGTGTGCTGATAGTCAAGCTCTATCTGTGACCCACGGTGCCCTTTATCATCTAACTCTCTCTTTTCCAATCCTCCCTTCCCCCTAAAGACAGCAAACCGTAAATCTGCTACTCACCTACACTGAGAGACAAACCCAACCAAACAATATAATCCCTTAAAACTAGTCCTACAGACGCCTGTGGATCATCACATGTGTGTTTGTGTGTCCTGCAGGAAAAATGACTCAGTTAAATCAGGGAACCCCAACCTCAGGAGTATTGATATTTATGTTTTTGCCATGGCCCCAGGAATTTATTAAGACCAGTTTTACTAACTTTTGGGAAATTTCATTAGTAATTATTTCGAGTTTTGAGTACTTTCAGGGCATTCAGAGTTTCGTAAACTTATGTCAATGTGTTTGCGTTGAATCTAAAGTGAAAGTTTTCTGAAATCCATTCAGCCGATTTTCTGATATTTAGAAGATTATCAGTAACCAGACAGTTTCTGGTCTCATTGACTTCCATAGTATATTTTTTTTCCTACTATGGAAGTCAATGAGACCAGAAACTGTCTGGTTACTGATATTCGTCTAAATATCAGAAAATCGTCTGAATGGATTCGAAAAAGGTAAAACTCAACTGTTCAACTCTTGGGGAGTTGTAAAATGAGCCTATTTTCAAAAAAAGTGAAGTATCCCTTTAAGTCGAAGCAAAGATGCGTTACGCGTGTAAAAAATTCCTGCGTTATATACCTCATTCGCCCGTCAAGTTCGTGCAATTGCCACGGATTGAGCGTCTGGCGCGTTAAACGCGAATGATTTAGTTAGTGCTATTTGTGCATTCACGCATTTGACGCGACTTTGCGCCTGCCACCCGAGTTGAAAAATCTGAACTTTGGCGTCAATTCGCGCCGCGTTAACCAATCCTCGCTCCTATGCAGGAAAACAGGTCATCAAACTGGTCGCGGGAAAGGCAGAAGTACCGCTGACAGCGGCCGTCATCCAGGCGCAGCTCCTGGAGTGAGCAAATGGTGAAACTCGCCAAACGGTTCGGCTCCGAAGGGTCCGGTTCAAACTGTTTTTTTTTCACGCGTCAATTTCGCTCGACGCACAAATGGATTCATAATATTCAAGCATATAACTAGACGCGAATTTGACGCGCTATTCGCATCCGGTGTGAACGCACAGTAACAGCCCAGACAGCAAACTGACATTGAATCAACGTGGAAACGACGTCTCTCATGGCATTGAAACAACGTTGATTTTGCTCATCGAATTAACGTTGAACCAACGTCAGACGCGGCATTCTTCAAAGCTAAATGAAAATCGAAAATTGGTTTGCTTTCATAACGTTGAAACAACACGTTGATTTGAAGTTGATTTTCCGTTAGTTTTGAAAGAATGACGCGTCTGACGTTGGTTCAACGTTAATTCGATGAGCAAAACAATGTCAGATCAACGTTGTTTCTATGTCATATTTCCACGTTGATTCAATGTCAGTTTGCTATCTGGGAGGGGAGTCTCTATCGTCACCACCGGCAGCCATCTTGTCACGGGCAAGCTTTCTGGCGGGCTCGTTGGTTCCTGATGTAAGATGAGTGATCGGAACCAACACAAATACTCTTGACGGATTTATAAACGGTTTGATTTCTTACAAACGTTATTAACGTGGCTATAATTCTGGATGATTATTTATTAATATACTTATTATTCATAAGTCATGCGCAGTGTCATAACTACATTTCTGACGTTTAGAACAAACCAAACCATTTGAAAATCTGTAGAAAATTGAGCAAGTTACGGTTATTTAAAAAGTACATGCACCCTTAAAACACAATGTTACGAGTGAGCGAGCTGCGTGACAAGATGGCCGCCAGATGCGGAGATCGATCTCCATTGGCTTTTTTGGAGGAATTCTTTCACACATTATTCGAGATCGAGAATGCTTTGCTGAATAAACTCGTCATGATCCGAAGATGATCTGGTTAAATTTTCATGAAAATCGAAGCAACAGCTAAGGAGGAGTTGAAAATTCAAAATGGCCAAAAAATTTCAGTACGGAAAATCATATCCAGAAATACTTTATATAATACGCTGGCAAAATATTCAGCTGTAATTTTAGGCCTTATTGCTCAATTCTAGTAATGTTTTATATGTGTGGCCTGCTTTGGTGGGCCCGTCTGGGTCATATTTCAAACCTGTCTGTACCTGTCCTGAACAAAGTCAGACGTTAGATAACAATGGCACTGATAAAATCATATCTCAGATAATAAATCCATGACTGTGTACACATAAAGTCATCTGTTCTAGTTATAATGGGTGATGATGATTTGTAAACAGCTAACAACCCTGCAAACACCTTGAACAAAAGCAGCTAAGGACAAATATGCTTTATTTATTAGAGCAGGAAAATAATGCTTTAAAATTCCTTAAAGAGGAAACTAACAGGTTTTGGTGTTATCTGATCAGATGTCACTCCTCTCCAAAGATATACACGTCAACTCAGTGAAAAACTCTTAAAGGGACAGTTCACACCGAAATGAAAAAAATCTGTCATCATTTACTCACCACCAAGTTATTCCAAACCTGTATGAGTTTCTTTCTTCTGCTGAACACAAAGGAAGATATTTTGAAGAATGCTGCAAACCAAATAGCTTATGGACCTCTTTGACTTCCATAGTATGAAAATTTAAAAAAAAAATTTGTTTAGGGTAGTGATGGCGCAATGGATAAGACACATGCCTTTGGTGTGAGAGACCCGGGTTCAAATCCACTGTGAGACGCCAATGTGTCCCTGAGCAAGACACTTAACCCCTAGTTGCTCCAGAGGCGTGCAACCTCTGACATATATAGCAATTGTACGTCCCTTTGGATAAAAGCGTCAGCTACTGTAAATGAATAAATGTAAATATAGCAGAAGAAACTCATACAAGTTTGGAACACCTTGATGGTCAGTAAATTATGACAGATCTTTTCGTTTTTGGGTGAACTATGTTTTGTGAACCCAGGACCTAGAATATCAGAGACTTTTGGGACAGAAAACACACTAGAAACCCTAACAGAAGACCTTAGCAACCACTTAGCAACGGCCTGGCCACACAGCAATACCCTGACAACATCCCAGAATATCCTAACAACTGTAACGTGTTAATGCAATGTATATAGCAGTACACCTTAGTTAACACATACTCTAGCAACAACCTGGCATCCTCCCAGAACACCCTAGCAACTGTAAAATGCATTAGCAACCACATAGCAACACCCTGGGAACCTTCCAGAACACCCTAGCAAATGTAAAACACATTAGCAACCACATAGCAACACTCCGGGAACCTTCCAGAACACCCTAGCAACTGTAAAACACATTAGCAACCACATAGCAACGCCCTGGGAACCTTCCAGAACACCCTAGCAACTGTAAAACACATTAGCAACCACATAGCAATGCCCAGGGAACCTTCCAGAACACCCTAGCAACTGTAAAACACATTAGCAACCACAAAGCAACACCCTGGGAACCTTCCAGAACAACCTAGCAACTGTAAAACTGAACACATTAGCAACCACATAGCAACGCCCAGGGAACCTTCCAGAACACCCTAGCAACTGTAAAACACATTAGCAACCACATAGCAACGCCCAGGGAACCTTCCAGAACACCCTATAGCAACTGTAAAACACATTAGCAACCACATAGCAACACCCTGGGAACCTTCCAGAACACCCTAGCAACTGTAAAACACATTAGCAACCAAATAGCAACGCCCAGGGAACCTTCCAGAACACCCTAGCAACTGTAAAACACATTAGCAACCACATAGCAACGCCCTGGGAACCTTTCAGAACACCCTAGCAACTGTTAAACACATTATCAACCACATAGCAACCCCCAGGAAACCTCCCAGAACACCCTAGCAACCGTATTGCACTGTGTTAATACAATGTGCGCAGCAAAACACCTAGCAACACCCTGGCGACAATCCACAACACCCTAGAATCATGCAGACAAGTTTAATTTTCATTACATTTTTACTCAGAAAACGTCAAATATGGTAATTTTTGCAATTGAGTTTGGTGTCGCTAATGGCAGGAAAACTACATACTGCACCTTTATTGTGTATATGAGTAGAAGTATCCATGTACACTCAAAAACTACTTCACAAACAGTATGGTCAACAATGATAGATTCAGCAATTTGTCACAGCATGTGCGCATTTATGGTTTTTATTCATCAGCTTCATTTGTTTGTTTTCTGTGTCTCACATTTAACAGGCACGGCTGGCATTATAAAACCACTGGCAAAAGCGCTGGAAATACACAAATCACAGCTTGAGTGAATAAAATACAGTTTCTCCGTTCCCCACTGTGTCTTTGTCTTCTGAGCTGCAGCTATACAGTATCTGCAGATATGATTTGTCTCTCTTTCTCTTCTTCTGTCTCTATCTGTGTTGCAGTGTGTGTGTGTTTTATCTGGAAGAGTGCATGATAAGGTCACCATGTGTGCAGGTTTGTGTGTGTGTGTGTGTTTACGAACATCCCCTCAGCTGTCTGCAATGGAGGTCTGACAGACAAACACACACCACATGTCTTCCATCTCACCGTCTCTGTCCCATCCTCACATTCCTGTCTTTTATTTTAAAAGCAGACAGAATAGTCACCTGATCGCAGTGCATTAAACCTGTCAAGTGTTGATCATCATACCTGGATGCACGCTTGAAGACATCGGGCCGCACATAGCGATCATTGTTGAGGGCTGCTGAGATCATTCCTCAAACAAACCACAAACATCAGGCCTCTCATTCCACACATACCACACAACAGCGAGAGAAGCAGATCCAAACACTAGTGAGCGGCCTACATAGACTGTTTAAGGCATCATGGGTGCTCTTCCAACACAAATCCATGTCAAATTCAAATCAAACATTCACAATGACACTTGCTGGACGTTTCCAAGTGGATGTATTGTTGTTAATACACTCTCAGAAAAAAAGGTACAAAAGCTGTCACTGGGGCTGTACCTTTTCAAAAGGTACACTTTTGTACCCAAAGGCTGCATATTGGTACCTTAGTGGTACATATTAGCACCTAAAATGTACATAATAGTACCTAAAATGTACATATTAGCACCTAAAATGGACATATTAGCTCATGAAATGTACATATTAGCACCTAAAATGTACATATTAGCACCTAAAATGTACATATTAGCACTTAAATTTTACATATTACTTAAAATGTACATATTAGCACCTAAAATGGACATATTAGCTCATGAAATGTACATATTAGCACCTAAAATGTACATATTAGCACCTAAAATGTACATATTAGCACTTAAATTTTACATATTACTTAAAATGTACATATTAGCACCTAAAATGGACAAAAGTTTACCTTTTGAAAAGGTACAGCCCCAGTGACAGCTTTTGTACCTTTTTTCTGAGAGTGTAGACTAGAATACCGAAGTTATGACGTCACTTTGTAGGCCAAAATGCAAAAGTGAGTTAGCATTTTAGCACTCCCGGTTCCCTCGCTCTAAAGTCTATGGGATTTTTGCTAATCGCTTAAAATAAGGTCTGTGGTGAACAGAGCCTCTAAATATTTTCACGTTTTGACCTATGACATAGAACACACATTTATAACCTGCTGGTGGTTTTTTAAACTTTATTGTGTCGGCTTGTGTTTTTTAAAATCTTTAGGCTTCGTATAAATTTTGGATTAACTTGTAAAGATTATCTTGATAGACAAAACGTGTAAGGGTCACAAGTCTTTTTTTTGAACACAGATCTTATTTTTTGCGATTTTCCAAAAGTCTATGTGGAAAATGCATAGCTTTTCGATCGAGGGAACCCATGCGCCGCTAACTTCCGAGTTGTCCTACAAAGTGACGTCATGACTTCGACTCTTTATAGTAGGAGTTTCTACAGCTACTGTATATGGTTGAGTGTGATTGGTGAACTGTCCATCGATTATGAAAGCCTGATCCACACTGAGACACAGTACAGTATACATCCATTCAATCCCAATTTGACACTGGACCACAAAACCGGACCACAAAATTTGTTTAACTTAATATTTATTCATCATCTGAAAGCCGAATAAATTAGCTTTTCATTGATGTATGGTTTGTGAGGACAATATTTGGCAGAGATACAATTATTTGAAAATATCTGAGGGTGCCAAAAAATCGAAACATTTATAAAATCGCCTTTAAAGTTGTCCAGTTATGTTCGATTTTGCCGCATGCATCACTTTTTTATAAATTTACGGTAGGAAATTTACAAAATATGTTCATGGAGCATGATCTTTACTTAACATCCTAATGATTTTCGGCATAAAAAAGAAAAAAAAAAGTATAATTTTGACCCATTCAATGTATTTTTGGCTAGTGCAACAAATATACCCGTGCGATATGCTCTGAGAAACTCAACGTAAAGTCGAGTTCCTGGGAGCCTCTCAAAAGAGGTGCTCAACGGCGCCCCCTATATGTGCCAGCCAGCATGTGCAGTGAAAACCGACTGAAATGTTGAAGGAAAAAAAAACGGAGAGATTCCCAGCCTCTCCCATGGGAATCTCTCTTTCTCTCTGGCAACATCACATAACTCTTCAGACTTGTCAACACAGCATTTCCCACTCAAATTCCCTCCCGTTCTTTCACACCATTCCTATCCTCGCGGATAAAGGGGTTTTACTCTCTGTCAGGCTTAATTCATCCTATCAGGTCCAGTGTGAGAAATAAATCTCAGAAAACCGTCAAGAACAGGTCCAGCTCATATTTCACTCCTAAATCAGAAGAAAAAGATTCATTTAGCCGAAACGCCTATTTTATGGAACATTTTATGAAAATCTTTGCGATTTTCACGCAATAATGTACACTTTAAAAATGAATATGACTGAATATGTTAAATCTAATCAACAAATTTGAGGCAACAGATTACAATCAATATTATTAATTCAATTTAAAAGATTAGAATTGAGTAATGATTAACCAAATGAATTTCTTAAAAGTTAACCATTTAAAATGAGTAGAATTTACACATTTTACACAACAGACTGACATCAAAGATGAATTAAGAACTCTTTTGACACCTGATGATATCAAGCAGGTCAAATGATTGTGAAATAATGATTATTATCAAAAAGCATAATAATGATTATGTTAAAACATAACCAACACCATCAGATCATCATTTCTATGTGTTTATAACAGCCAAACAACATCTAAAGTTAATGATATAAGGGTCAAGAACCCAAAACACACTGATCACCATAATGGTGACTTAAAATTTCCAATTTACGGTTAAATTACGTTTTTTTCCTTCAGTGATTCTGCTTGTTATCATCAGGTGTCTTCAATGATGGCAATAAAAAAAAGAGTTCTTAATTCATCTTTAACGTCAGTTTGTTATTCAGATATTTTTTTTTAGAAAAAATGTGTAAATTTTGCTCATTTTAATTAATTTGGTTAATTATAACACCATTCTAATTTGTTAAATTTAATTAATAATATTGATTGTAATCTGTTGCCTCAATTTTATTGATTAGATTTAACATATTCAGTCGTATTCATTCTTACAGTGATAATGCTGATTTGAACATTTAGGATAAATGAGCATTTGAGGAGGGAAATTGTCTTGCAGTAAAATCCTAAATCCCTTAAAAATGGTTTTAGGTTGAAATATTTTGTGATATTCGCCCATTTAGAAGTATTAACCTGATTACTCCCGTCTTTTTGTCGGTATAAAGACTGTGGGAACCCTGCGTAGGTGACGTCACATGACATTTGACACGTCCCAGGCCAAGAACGTCAGTGGTTGATTTCACAGTTGATTCAGTGGGATCTGGTTACGGGGGTCAGGGTCTATCTGCCTCTGTTTAAACTACTTATTCTTTAACCATCAACACTTTGCACGCTTTCCTAAAGCTCTCAATCTTTGAACATCTCTGTCTGAGCTCTTTATGTCAGATTCATCAATGGATACGACACAGAGAGAATCTGCAACAATTGACCATGACATTATATGAGGAGAGAAGACCAGGTGGAAACGTCATTATCAGAGTCAGTTCTATAAATACTGAGTGTGTGTGTGTGTGTGTGAGACAGAGCTCTGGGGTCTGGACACCAACAACACCTGGTTTTTACAGTACACCGTTGTGGGCCGAGCACATTTGCTGCTGTAAAAGTCAAGTCAGACTATGGCTGTAAAAAGCAAACGAATTTCTGTCGCTCATGCTAATGGCCGTCTTCAGAAAACCCCTCTCCACTTCCAAACCTTCACCGCCGGGAGTTTCACAGTTTGACTCTGGAAAAGCAGGTGAGCAGAGAATGAAACCAAACAAATATCTGAAAATACTGATTTACTATACAGTAAGTAACCGAGAGTTTTGTTAAGGTACAGCAAGTAAAGTACAAAGTAAGGACAGCAAATGATAGTACATTAGTCGTTTCAGTAAAGAAAGAATGTGAGAGAAGTATATATGCAAGAAAAATTTCACTTTTGAAAAAACTTCTGCTGATAATTTACTCACCCCCATGTCATCCAAGATGTCCATGTCTTTCTTTCCTCAGTCGAAAAGAAATTAAGGTTTTTGATGAAAACATTCCAGGATTTTTCTCCATATAATGGACTTCAATGGGAACCAGACGGTTCAAGATCCAAAAGACAGTTTCAGATGCAGCTTCAAATGTCTTTAAACGACACCAGACGATGAATAAGGGTCTTATCATGCGAAACGATCGGTTATTTCAAAACTTATTCCAAAAATGTAACTTTTCTAAGGACAAATGCTAGCCTTGCTCTATTCTGTGAGGCGCGTTTGTAACGTCACGTAGTAATTACGTTCAAAAGGTCACGGGCGACGTAGCCAGAAGTGCAGAATCAAAATCGTCCGACATCGTTGTTTTACCTTTTAATTCCTTTTTTTTTGTAAATGGCGTTTGAGTTAGTTTGCACGTTCAACCTATGCGTTCAACTTGTAAACACTGACTCTGTACTTCCGGCTACGTCGCCCGTGACCTTTTGAACGTAATTACGTATTACGTGACGTTGCAAACGCGCCTCACAGAATAGAGCAAGGCTAGCATTTGTCCTCAGAAAAGTTACATTTTTGAAATAAGCTTTGAAATAACCGATCGTTTCGCATGATAAGACCCTTATTCATCGTCTGGTGTCGTTTAAAGACATTTGAAGCTGCACTGAAACGGTCTTTTGGACCTTTGAAGTCCATTATATGGAGAAAAATCCTGGAATGTTTTCATCAAAAACCTTAATTTCTTTTCGATTGAGGAAAGAAAGACATGGACATCTTGGATGACATGGGGGTGAGTAAATTATCAGCAAAAGTTTTTTCAAAAGTGAACTAATCCTTTAATAAAGCATTTAATCAAGTAAAAGTATGTAAATAGAAAATTCAAGCGCAATTCAAGTATGCAAAACAATTAGACAAAACAAAACAAGAATACACATTTGTCAAATTCATCAGAAAAAAAATAGTATCAGATTTTATTTTGCATTTTTTGTTTCGTACATTTTTATTTGTACATTTGATATGCAAATTATAATATATATATATATATATATATATATATATATATATATTAAAGGGATTAAAAGAAAAGAAAAACCTGATCAAGAAGGGAATTTTAAAAAAGCAAAGCAAAGCAGAGAAAAAGAAAAGCAAAATAAAAAAGAGTTAGTTGCATGACATGTGTTGTTTTGCATTGTTTTGTTGGTATTTTTTGTATGCCAATTATTTGACAATACAAATGCTTGACATGCCAACAAAACATTTGTCATGCATATCATCCACAGTAAAATTTAACCTGAGGCGGTCAACAAAAGAGAAGAATGACGTGTGGCGAACGACTAAAGATGGTGCATGAAGGGAGAAAAGACCAGTGTTTATTTTACACTGGCGAGTGTTTGGATGTGACACACACACACATGAAGTGTTTTTCTATCCCATTGACACCTGTCACATCCTGAATCCTTCTATACCATCAACAGCCTGTCCGTACAGTCTAAACTTCCTCTGATCTTATGAGATTTACAGCACCTAAAAACCAAACAGCTTTCATCCCACAGCAAAATCTTCAGTGTTGAAATCCTGGTGTTAAAGTCTCTTAGAGTAAAGTGTTAATTTTCTGGTGTTGAATCTCAAGGGATTAACACTAGCTAGTGTAAACCACACTCTGGCTGGTGAAAATATGTGGAGTTAAATCTAAGTAGCACCTGAGAATGCTTTGACAACACCAATAATAGTGTTACTAGTCACATCCGGGACATTTACTTGCTGGGCGGAACGAAACGAGCTGAAACTTTACTCACAGACGCCATTTTCTTTGACTCGAGTCGCAAGGCATACGAGGAGGAAACACGCATTTATTACGTGTTTTATCGCATTTATAGATTCATTTTATAACATCATATTGTTTTATAACAATATGTATGTTCTGTGGACAAGCAAACCGCTCTCAGAGGGACATTTTCTATGACGCGCGATTCGGGGCAGACCAGGATGGGTTTGCTTTTTAACCGGGAAACAACGAAAGTAAGTGTTTTCTAATTTACATTGGCAATGTATTTTATAGTATATTGATTCATGGCGATATTTAAATGCCCAGCGCGATTAAACGGTCGAAATTCTTTTCAAAGGCGACATCATCTTTGACTAGCCTAAATACGGAGCTGACGAGGAGGAGGCTTAACGTTAACAGGGAAAACACCTACAGTAAGTGTTTTTAACATAATTTACCTCATGAATTTCATGGCATTATATTGTTTTGTAACGATATTTATGTAATGTGCGCGCCTAAACCGTCAGGTCCTGCATCTTTGACTCGTGACGCATTTCAAAAAGCAGTGCAGAATGCAGACACGGAGTTTGCTTTTAACAGTGAAAACACCGAGTAGGTAACTTTAAGTGTTTTTTACTCATTTACTGTGCTACGTGTTTTATAATATGATATTGTTTTATGACAATATGTGTGATGTGCAAATATCATAAAGTATTTATCCTCAAACTATCTTTTACTCTCGTCTGCCAGCTAAACCAACTCCACAAACTGCGGACCAACAATGCACGTGAAATTTTCACTTTATTTCCTTATTTGGAGGACCAATCTTCTTAGAATGGGTAAGCAATTATTTCAAATTAAATATTGATGCAAATGTATTCATCAGATTAACTTTTGGTTGATATTTGGAGATGCTTTAATGTTTAAATTTATTGATTTTTGCAATTTGTTTTTGCTAGGAGCAATTCTATGATGCACCAAGTGGCTAAGGGTACCAGGCTTGGTGTTTAAAGACTGTACAGACTAGAACCTGGTGATGGAAAGATAACAGATAAGTTAACATATGAGAGAATCATGGGCACAAACAAAAATAATCATGGCTTGGTATTACTAGATTTTCTTTGTTTCATAACACATATTTTGAATTTGTCTAGTCAAATTACTTAACAAAAGTGTGTGTGTGTGTGTGTGTATATATATAAACTTAAAATAAGATTTCTAATCAATGGTTTTCTTAATTTGACAAGTAGAAATCTCTGCCCATCACCTGCCCCCAACATTACAAAGCCACAAGAAGAGAACACCGATCCTTCCAGAATCCGGCGGCTGACTATTTAGTGAGATTTCTTAAGGTGCGTGTCTTAATTTATTCTTAAAGTGTTAGTTCACCCACAAATGGAAATTCTGTCATTAATTACTCACCCTCATGTCGTTCCAAACATGTGAGCGTTTTTCGATGTTCACAACACAAACGAAGATATTTTTAATGAAATCTGAGAGCTTCGTGCCCCTCCATTGACAATCTACGCAACTACCACTTTCAAGCCCCAGACAAAAGTACATCATTAAAGTACTCCATGCGACTCCAGTGGTTTAACATAAATGTTTATTAAACTATGCAAGTGCTGTGTTTGCAGCAAAAACACATTTACCAATTTATTAAATATTTATTTCCAACATGCGTTCATGAGAACATTACAACTCGTGCATGTTGTTGATGTGCATGTATGTGCATTGAAGAGGAATATTTTGTAAATAAAGTTGAGTTAAAATTGTGAAATTTATGTTACACCACTAGAGTCACATGGATTACTTTTGATTTCCTTTATACCTTTCCGTGGCTTTGGAAGTAGTGGTTGAATAGGCTTTAGATGAATGGACAGAAATCTCTTATATTTCATTAAAAATATCTTCATTAAAGGGACTGTTCACCCAAAAAAATGTAAATTCTGTCAGTATTTACTCACCTTCATGTTGTTCCAGCCCTGTAAGACTTTCGTTCATCTTCTGAACACAAATTAAGATATTTTTGATTAAATCTGAGCTATCTCACTCCTCCATAGGCTTCTAAGGGATCAAAACTTGCCAGCCCAGAAAGTTATTAAAGATATTGTTAAAATAGTCCAAGTGATTACAGAAGCGCAATCATAAGTTTATCAAGCAACGAGAATACTTTGTGTGCCAAAAACAAACAGAAATTACGACTTTATTTAATTATGCATGCTTCTCTGTGGGCCTTGAGATGGTTCTCGTAGTGTAACAGTGCTTCAGTGTTGTACGTCACACACAGGCTCACTATTGGCCGACGCTGGTTGTGTGTGTGTGTGTGTGTGTGTGTGTGACGTACAACACAGAAGCGCTGCACTGTTACACTGTTAACTTGCTCAGGCCCACGCAGAAGAAAATGAATAGTTAATTTTAATATTTTTAGTTTGGGTTTTTTTTGCATACAAAAAGTATTTTTGTCACTTGATAAACTTAAGGTTGAGCCACTGTAGTCACTCTGTCTATTTTTACAATGTCTTTAATAACTTTTTTCTTGGCCGCCAAGTTTCAATCCCTTAGAAGGCTATGGAGGAGTGAGATAGCTCAGATTTAATCAAAAATATCTTAATTTGTGTCCTGAAGATGAAGGAAATTCTTACGGGGTTGGAACAACATGAGGGTGAATAATTAGTCAGAATTTTCATTTTTGGGTGAACTAACCCTTTAAGTGTTTCGAAGATGAGCAAAACTCTTACTGGTTTGGAACAACATGAGGGTGAATAATTTTTTATTAATTAAATCTTCGATTTACTTGGAAATCAGTAAATTCAAGTCTTAATCAAACAAAAATGTTTTTTTGTGTGAGTCGATGATTGAACTTTTTTTCACCCTAAACTTGCTGTATTTATGAAACACAAATGTGTAAATGATCTGGTTTTGTGTTCTAGGTACCCAGTACTACACGATTTTTCACTAAAGTTGGATCTGCACAGCCTTTTCTGCTCTGTGAAACAACTGCACTGAACTTTACTGTTAGCGACTGGATACAGCTGATCCACTCATATCCTGCTACTGTTTTTCATCTGCTGAATGTTTTTGACTCAAGCACTGCTGTACTGTTGCAAAGTCAAAGGTACTGAATTAACTTCACTGACACAGGACTCACATTCACTGATATGTTCAGGACTTAAATATTAAACACCATTTGATCACATCATATAATTCTGATGACAGAAATCCATATATTGTGCATTCATCGTTTATTAAAAAAATTAACCTATAATGTAAACGTGCTTGTTCGTTAATAAAAAAAATAGTTTGTTTGAAACAACTGTTTACATTTTGCCTTTATTTTTAACTTTACAGTGAACAGATTTCTACTATGATCCCAGACTTTTTGGATTGTTTTGAAATAAAGTTTTTTAAGAGTAATAAAGAGTGATGTGTTTATTTCAAAGTGAAATTATTCTTTTAAATAATAAGATGGTATTGCATTGGAGAGTTGTCTTATTCAATTGTATGTTTGAAAATTTTTAATAAATGTTAAAATAAATTCAAAGTAACTTGGTTTTTGGAAAAATATCTTCGGGTTTAAAAGTTAAATTTTTTTAAACTTCATCTGCATTACCATTTTAAAATAAGTATACATTATAAACATTAAATCAACATCAAAATACACTGGAGTTGTGTGATTAAACACCATAAAGTGTTAAATGTGTATATTTAAGAGTAATAATTTCTAACACCTTGAGTGATTAAATGAAACACTAACACAGTGTTTAAAAAATAAACACTATCGTCAGTGTTGTTTTAACACTAGCAAAGATGGACCTGTATGTTCACCCGGAAAGTGATAATTTTAACACCCATGGTGACAAATCTCCTGACATTTTTTTGCTGTGGGCGCTCGCGGCCTAAACAGATCCATCATCGACAACATCAGATCACATGTTCTGCTTAATGCACGGACCAAGGCCTTCTGTTAAAAGATAAACATTTCAAAAAGGAGTTGTCACCACATAGTGTGTTTAATTCAAAGAGGGACTGATTGTGCAGACTATACTAAAAACAGGAGGATTTATTTAGTGTGAACACACACACACACACAGAGCATCATCTGTGCATCAGATCTGAGCAAAACACGCATGAAATCGTTTATATGTCCCCGCAGTTCAACGTAATGTGTCACAGATGTGCTGTCTGCACGTGCTGGATTACAGAAAGGATATATACTGTACGGCTGACATATTTCTAGGATGTTGTGGAGTGTGAAACATGCTAAAACCTTTTCAAAGGGCTTATTTTATCATTATGCATGTGACTTTTATATTCAAACATGGAATATCTGTAGGCTCCTTTACAAAACGCAGGGAACAAAACAGCGGCCTCGTCGCTATAACACAGGTCTCAATACAGTTACTGTTACTACCGTAAACTGTTTGCAAACACACAGCAGCTGTGCGTTTATAGTTCAGTTAGTGGACCATCAAGAGCTGCGAGGGAAGATTTCGGCATGTCTCGAGAGCAGATTTCTGTGGTTTCGGGTTCATAACACACGATGCGCTAACTACAGTATAATGGGGATTGCAGAGCTTCAACAAGCTTATTTAAATCCATGCACAAGTACCACACACATATTTGTTGATTCTGCTAAGAGCCAGAAACTACTATTTAAGTAGATAAAGCATTTAGTAGGATCTAGCATAGTAAACAAAACACTTTTTTATTTATTTCTGGTAACGTTTTCACGAGCATCTATTTGATTGTTGTTTACAAAAAAATCCTGTTAAAACGTGCTTTGTAAAAAAATTATGATCAATAAGTTTTGACAAGTTTTGGATTGGTTGAGTGAGGCTATATTATGTGCTACAGTATGTTATTCTTTATTATTTTTACCTTAATTAGTACTTTTTGTATCGTTAATTTTGCTTATTTTTTTATTTATTATGTGTATTTATGTATATTTATATATATTTGGGAGTAATTGTGATTGTAATTATTGGCTTTTGATGTATTGTTTGGACCCCAGGATGAGTAGCTGTCGTCTTGGCGTCAACTAATGGGGATCCTTTTAAATAAACAAATAAACAACACGTTTTTAAACTGCTTTAACTCATCAAAATAGCGTAATAAGATTCAACTCATTTTTTAAAGCCAGTTTAATGTAATTTAAGTTGAAATTACTTAAACATCCACAAGTTGAATAAACAAGTTGATAGAAGTTAAATATTTAAGGAAGCAGCTTTCTTAAAGTGTATAAATACATCTAAAAACAATATGTATAAAGCAATACAGTATATAAAATACACAAATCTTTTTTCGTGTCATTTGGTTCATTCAACGAACGAGTTGACTTGGAAAAAGATTCGTTCATTTTGATGAACGAGTTCGAACAGGAGAGTCATGAACGCGCATCACAGAACAGAGCAAGGCGTCCATTTGAGCTTATAAAACTTAAACTTTGTTATTTATTTTTTAAATGAGCGATCGTTTCGCTTGATAAGACCCTTATTCATCGTCTGGAATCGTTTAAAGCCCTTTGAACAGTTTGCACTGAAACTGTGTTTTGTAGGTATTATATGGAGAAAAATCCTGGAATGTTATCATGGAAAAAAACAAAAACTTTTTTTCGACTGAAGAAACAATGACATGGACATCTTGGATGACATGGGGGTGAGTAAATTATCAGCAAAAGTTTTATTTTTTTTATTTTTTTAAAGATTCTAAAAGATTTTACAACCAAAGTCTCCAAAAAAAAATTCTACAATAAAATATTCTAAAAGATTTTATATTAAAAGATTCTACAACAAAAGACTACATCAAAAAGCTTTAAAAATGTGATTGTTACACACCAAACACTGATGTAAATAAAGCGTATGCAAAAGCACAAATGTCAGCGCGTGTCTGCACATACCGGTCCGGCGAGTTGAAACGCAAAAAAAAAAAAAAAAAAAAAAAAAAAAGGATCAGGAGCGCGTCGTTCATAAGCGTCGCCTCATTTGATGCTCTACAGTGAGTAAACCTCACACACGCGCGCTCCCGCCGCTCCTCCCAGTGAAGTTAAAGCGCGAGGCGAGCACAGCTCACACACCGGAGTTTCACCACAGACACTTGGACTCGACCGTGCGCCTTTTACCGTCGGACAAACTTTACAAACGGACTCTCTATCAAAACCCTTACACATCAACTCTATATGAGACGTACTTTATGTCGTTTGAAAAGAAACGCGAGTTATTGGATACATAAATGCAGGACTGACGGAACGCGCTCGGTGCCTTCACCTCCAACGCGCCGCTGATGCGCTCGAGCTGGTGAGTTTAAAAACTGGACAACGGCGAGAATTAACGCTTGTGTTTGTTTCTAACACATATAGATGCGGATTTGACAGTTTTGTCGTGTAGCTATTGTGAGAGTAAGCTTAAGTAAGTGTATGAGCTAACCATTTATTAATTTAGCAGACACATGAGCAATATTGCTTTTTATACGCAAGCAGCTCTCTATCTCTAGAGACATCTTCGATGTGCAACAATAAAGTCTCAAAGTTGTTCTGAAACTTTGGTCGTCCATTCATGGGTTTACAAACATTACATTGGTTCAGAGCGTTTCAAAAGGTTCGATGCTGGTGCACCAGTGCACTTGAAGTGTTTATGCTCGTGCATGTGTAACTCAGTGTTGTGCATATTACCAGCGTCGTGCACAAACAAGAGAACAAGAATTCAGATCAAAGCTGTGCAAATCTATATTCAAGCACTATTTAACAAAAAATAAAGCTGTGGTTCTTATAGGGTTGTATGTTTTAAGTTGGTATATGGGTTCTTTAAAGAGTTTTCTATAGAACTAAAGCTCTCTCTTTAGAACTTAAAAAAGATTCTTCTAAGGAACCAAGCTATAAAAAAAACCCCAAACAAATTAGAACCTTTATTTTCAAGACTCTATATGACTTTTAGATGCTATAATCATTGTGGAATAAATGAAAAGCTCTGAACGATCAATGCAAACACTGGCAACTGCAAGTGCTTGACCGCAGCAGGACAAAAGCATTGCGTCTGGACCACGCCGGCTTCTATTTTTCTCTGAGAAAGCATATTTCGGTGCAGTTTGCTTTAATTTTAGGAGCTCGTCCCACATCAAACTCTGGCAGTCTAAAAATCCAGCAAACAAATGGCCACAAACAGGTTTAATTTTATCCGCTCAATAGGAGTTCAAAGGTTTAAAGTCTGTTTAGTCACACAAGCAGATTAAATGCTATTATTTTACAGACTTTATTTCATGTTTGTAATTCTCATTGTCGATGAATAGTCCAAGAGAGGCAGGAAGCGATCAACTATCTTGTCTCGGTCATAAAAATGTCATATAATAAATGATGCGATAAAACAAAATACGGCGTTCACAGGGACAGCTTGACAGATGCTCTTCTAAGCACAAGTACTACATTTAGGTTATAAATTAAAAAGTAAGACAAACAACACACGCATAAATCGTTTACTTATGTCAAACATATTCAGATTTTAATGGGTTTCTTCTGCATGCACAGAGCTTTTCGGAACAAATCTTGACATATTACGGTCATAAAAATAATTTTGTGTGATCAAAAGTCACTGATCTTTCCATTAGGAGAATGAGGGAAATGTAAAACGCATGTGATTCTGTATATTTATCTCTGTAAGTGTAATTGCAGATTCCAGCTCTAGTTTACGATAGCAAAGCTGATATGCAAGGCAGGCGTCATTCAAACATACGATAATCAGCCTTGCCGTCGTTTACCGTTTAATTGCATTTAATTAAGTTTAGAGGGAAGCCCGACACTATACTTAGAAGCAATAAAACACAACAGAAAGCCCCATTCAATGAAGTTCGCGTTTGTTTGAGCACCAGGCCACTTTGCTTTGCTTTTCTAGCACAAAATGTGAGTTTTGATTCGATTCCATAACACATAATATATCTTGATTCCTACGTGAAACTGTTTAGGCTAATAAGAATCGGACTCAATGGATTGGAATCGTGTGCGGTGTCATATTTTCTAGTGGCTTCCTAAATTCCTTGGCACTTGTAAATGTCAAAGAGAGAAGCCCAGAGAGGGTTTTGTGTAGACGTCCAGAAGACAAAACGGAAGGTGAGAGAACATGGCGCACAGGATATGAGGAAGGATGAAACTTGAGGGAAAAGCAAATATTCCTGTCTGAGAGACTTAATTAAGGAGCTGTGAGTGGAGTAGAACTTTAAACCAATTCATTTTACAAGTTTATTATACACTGGCTTATGGTGTCTTGAAAATAAATGGGGTACACTGTTAAACATAAAGGATTCAAAAGGGGTCTTTGTTGCAATGATGCCATTAAGGAACCATTTTGGCTCCCCCAAAGACCCTTTTTTCTTAGTGGGACGAATCTACTAAAGAACCCTTTTCCACTATAAAGAACTTTTGTGCATTAGAAAGGTTCCATTGATGTTTAAGGTTCCATCAATGCCGATAAAGAACCTTTATTTGTTGAACATTCTAAAAAAATAAAAACCTGAACTCTACTTCTTGTAAATAAAAGATCCATCGACTTTAATTTAGCCTTCAATGATGTAATACTGTAATATAATAACCTCCTGTTTTGGTATCATCAGAATGTGAGTCTGAGGTTGTGTGTGTGGCAAATCAAGCTCCTCGTGCCAGCTTTCCTCACAGTGTCAAAATAACATCCCTATGGTATTTCCCTACCGTTCTGTCCAAACAACATCACTCTCAGCGCAGAACAGAACCATGGGTTTTCTGATAAACACACACACACAGGGCTCTGCCAAGGCAAACACGGACATCTAAAAGCTATCTTGAGGACCACTCCATGTGTCTCTGTGTTTCGTAAACGCGGCGTGACAGAGACTCTATACTTCTCTCTGTCTGGGCTCTTTATATTTACATTGTTCAAACTTGAGCAAAACCCTAACAAGCACAATAATTGTAAGTTTTTAGTTTGTACTACTTACACTAATGATTCCTCAAATCATGCCGTTATATTTGAGGAGAAGTGTGCTGGTATTTTACTTAAGTAATCAGGTTTAGGGCCTAGGTCTAGGGATCAGACTTTCATAGAGACTACTAGTTGGATTGAGTAAGTTACCACCTAGAAAACACCCTAGCAACTGCCTGGCAATGGCCCGTAAGACCCTAGCAACACAGCATCAAGTTGAACTAATTAAATGAATACATTTGAATAAAATGTAAAAATGGGTAGCAAACATTCATAAAATCATTCTAAAAGATTCTACAGTAAAATATTCTACAAAAATATTCTACCGTAAAAATGACTTAAAGATTGTACATTAAAAGAGCCTAAAGATTTCACCAAAAAAGTCTCAAAACAATTCTACAATAAAATAATCTAAAAGATTTTATGTTAAGATACTGTACAACTAAAGAGTATAACAGATATTTTTTTAAGATTCTACAAAAAAGATTCTGCAGTAAAAAATTCAAAAAAGATTGTTGTAGAAATTCTACAACAAAAGACTACAAAAATATTATACAGAAAGTCTCTTAAAGATTGTACATTAAAAGATTCTAAAGATTTTACAAGAAAAGTCTCTAAACAAATCTACAATAAAATATTCTAAAAGATTTTATGTTAAAATATTCTACAAAAAAGACTACAAAAATATTCTACCGTAAAAATATCTTAAAGATTGTACATTAAAAGATTTAACAACAAGTCTCTAAAAATTCTACAACAAAATATTCTAAAAGATTTTATATTAAAATAGTCTACAACAAAAAACTATAACAGATGTTTTTTAAAGATTCTAAAAAAATTTTGTAAAAAAAGATTTTACAAAATTGACAACAAACATATTTAAAAAAAATTCTACAGTAATAAAATCTGTTTGTGGTCATTTTTGTAAAATCTTTTAGAATATTTTATTGTAGACTATTGAAAATGAAATGAAAAATGCATTATTCATATTTTCATATATATATATATATATATATATATATATATATATATATGAAAATATGAATAATGCATTTTTCATTTCGTTTTCAATATTTTATATTTTATTATAATTATTTTTTGTTGTAAAAATCTTTAAGATTTTATTACTGTAGAATTTTTTTAAATATGTTTGTTTGTATATATATATATATATATATATATATATATATATATATATATATATTATCATTCTAAAATAATAGATTCTAAAAGATTTCACAACAAAAGTCTACAATAAAATATTCTAAAAGATTTTACAAAAATGACCACAAACATATTTTTAAAAAAATCTACAGTAAAAGATTCTTAAAGATTTTTACAACAACAAAAAAAAAAAAAGAATTCAAAACGAAATGGAAAATGCAATATTTATTCTAAAATAATAGATTCTAAAAATTTCACAACAAAAATCTCTAAAAAAATTCTACAATAAAATATTCAAAAAAATTGTACATTAAAAGATTTTTTTTAAATCAACAGTAAAAGATTCTTTTTGGTTTTTACGACAAAAGACTATAAAATAAAATAAAAATAAAATAAAATATAAAAAATTGACAACGAAATTGAAAATGTATTATTCCCATTTTATCAGTTGGACTGATAAATGGCACTGGGCAAAATCTGAAGGGTGTTTCCATGCTCTTGTTGCCACATGATCAGATTTGTTGTGTCCTGCTGATTCTGGTTCCCTTCTACACCAATTAGCAGCGCGTTCTCAGCCGGCCTGTCCTTCACAATGCAGGATTAAGAGGTTAAAAGTCAGGCTGGAGGGGAAAGCAGGGGAGGGGGCGAAGGGGCGTAAAGAGGACTGATAGACGGGGTTAGTCAAACAGCGGGCGGCTCGAAGGAGTCGACAGAGCAGAAAAAGCAACACTTGTGAAAGAATGCAAGGGAAAATAGCAAAAGCCCACCAGAAAGGGTCAGGACAAACCTCAACTCTAATTGCACGCATACAAACCGGCATGTTGGACGGGAGCTTTTAAGCAGGAGTGTTCGAGATCTTCCAGGTGGCTTTAGCGCTCTTAAATTAAACCTCAGGCTTCAAAGAGCGACAAAGTCATGCTGACCAAGCAGTGTGTGTGTGTAGCCCGAGTCACCCGTCGTCACTGCCAAACTAAACTGAAGAAGACCTTGATGGATGAAGCCAAATGATGCGTTCTGAAGAGCCACATCAAACCTCGCTATAAGTACACACACATGCACTGGCCTCTCAGCTCTCGCTCAAACCCCAAATAACTTAAAACACAGCCGTTTATCAAACGCTCCCGGGACAGATTTTCCTATAGAGCTGGTCTGCTACGAATATGGCAAAAATCAGAAAAATGCTGGTTTGTCCACCAAGCTATTTCCCCTCAGGAGGCGAAGGAGCACATCCGCGCGATCCACCGCCGCCGCAAAATTGCCGCATTTTCGCCAGGCAGTAAAAAAAGAAAATGACTTTAATCTAAGGCTGTAATTACCTCAGACTGAACTGTAATTAGGAAATGAGCCTTGAACCGAAGACGCAGACCACGGCCCTGAACTCTACGCCAGGTCAAATACTCCAGCGGCCGCTATTAATGGCTAATGCGAATTCAAACACAGCGCCCCGATGAACATATTTGACTTCACCCAGAAACTGATAAGTGCAGAATAAGTGTTAGTTTAGGATGTTCTTGTTTAAATGTTTAGATTCGGCCGGTCTTGAAGACGATGTGTGTGGGTCGCTGTTTGTTTGAGCCCGAGGGTGAAGATGTGTGGAATGTGTCAGCGGACTTTGCTTGCACACACACACACACACACATACACACACTCACACAAACCCAGTACTGCGGGTTTTATCCTGATAGTCCCCCTATAACACACACACACACACACGTCCCCCGGCGTATCGCTGACGTGTGTCTCATCTCGCTATTTCAGTAGAGGTTAACGCCACTCATATCTGCTTTCAGCCGACACGGGTGACATGGGCACTGTGTATCTGCACTCTCAGAAAAAAAGGTACAAAAGCTGTCACTGGGGCTGTACCTTTTCAAAAGATACACTTTTGTACCTAAAGGGTGCATATTGGTAACTTAATGGTACATATTAACAATTAAAATGTACATATTAGCACCTAAAATGTACATATTAGCACCTAAAATGTACATAATAACACCTAAAATGTACATATTAGCACCTAAAATGTACATAATAGCACCTAAAATGTACATATTAGCACCTAAAATGTACACAATAGCACATAAAATTTACATATTAGCACCTAAAATATACTTATTAGCACCTAAAATTTGCATATTAGCACCTAAAATGTACATAATAGCACCAAAAATGTACATATTAGCATCTAAAATGTACATAATAGAACCTAAAATGTACACAATAGCACCTAAAATGTACATAATAGTACCTAAAATCTACATATTAGCACCTAAAATGTACACAATAGCACCTAAAATTTACATATTAGCACCTAAAATATACTTATTAGCACCTAAAATTTGCATATTAGCACATAAAATGTACATAATAGCACCTAAAATTTACATATTAGCACCTAAAATATACTTATTACCACCTAACATTTACATATTAGCACCTAAAATGTACTCATTAGCACCTAAAATGTACATATTAGCACCTAAAATGTACTTATTAGCACCTAAAATGTACATCAGCACCTAAAATGTACATATTAGCACCTAAAATGTACATAATAGCACCTAAAATGTACATATTAGCACCTAAAATACTTATTAGCACCTACAATTTACATATTAGCACATAAAATATACTTATTAGCACCTAAAATGTACATATTAGCACCTTAAATTTACATATTAGCACCTAAAATGTACATATTAGCACCTAAAATTTACATATTAGCACCTAAAATGTACATAATAGCACCTAAAATGTACATATTAGCACCTAAAATACTTATTAGCACCTACAATTTACATATTAGCACATAAAATATACTTATTAGCACCTAAAATGTACATATTAGCACCTAAAATGTACATAATAACACCTAAAATGTACATATTAGCACCTAAAATGTACATAATAGCACCTAAAATGTACATATTAGCACCTAAAATGTACACAATAGCACATAAAATTTACATATTAGCACCTAAAATATACTTATTAGCACCTAAAATTTGCATATTAGCACCTAAAATGTACATAATAGCACCAAAAATGTACATATTAGCATCTAAAATGTACATAATAGAACCTAAAATTTACACAATAGCACCTAAAATGTACATAATAGTACCTAAAATCTACATATTAGCACCTAAAATGTACACAATAGCACCTAAAATTTACATATTAGCACCTAAAATATACTTATTAGCACCTAAAATTTGCATATTAGCACATAAAATGTACATAATAGCACCTAAAATTTACATATTAGCACCTAAAATATACTTATTACCACCTAACATTTACATATTAGCACCTAAAATGTACTCATTAGCACCTAAAATGTACATATTAGCACCTAAAATGTACATATTAGCACCTAAAATGTACTTATTAGCACCTAAAATGTACATATTAGCACCTAAAATGTACTTATTAGCACCTAAAATGTACATCAGCACCTAAAATGTACATATTAGCACCTAAAATGTACATAATAGCACCTAAAATGTACATATTAGCACCTAAAATACTTATTAGCACCTACAATTTACATATTAGCACATAAAATATACTTATTAGCACCTAAAATGTACATATTAGCACCTAAAATGTACATAATAACACCTAAAATGTACATATTAGCACCTAAAATGTACATAATAGCACCTAAAATGTACATATTAGCACCTAAAATGTACACAATAGCACATAAAATTTACATATTAGCACCTAAAATATACTTATTAGCACCTAAAATTTGCATATTAGCACCTAAAATGTACATAATAGCACCAAAAATGTACATATTAGCATCTAAAATGTACATAATAGAACCTAAAATGTACACAATAGCACCTAAAATGTACATAATAGTACCTAAAATCTACATATTAGCACCTAAAATGTACACAATAGCACCTAAAATTTACATATTAGCACCTAAAATATACTTATTAGCACCTAAAATTTGCATATTAGCACATAAAATGTACATAATAGCACCTAAAATTTACATATTAGCACCTAAAATATACTTATTACCACCTAACATTTACATATTAGCACCTAAAATG